>NC_067207.1:5026788-5323363 GCF_026262505.1 Trichomonas vaginalis G3 | reverse complement strand
TCATCGCTTCATTCGACTTTGCAGAGCTTGCACTATCATTCATACCTGAGAAATCGATGGAACAGGCAAAGTAGACTGTGCAGGACCTCCAACTGGCAATGCACTAACAGAATTGCGTCTCTGCATGGCACTTCTGTAGAAGGTCCTTGGTTGGTCGGCTTGGTCGTTGTCACTTTTATGCCTAAGGAAATAGCAGTGCATTCTACAAGCAGCAGGAGTTCTGTTTTGTGAAGAAAGAGTTGGATCTTTTCCCAGTTGGTATGATGTTCTTTGTATAACTGTAATAATAGTTCGTCTTCTTCTGTGGTTCCATTGTCTTTTAGAACCATTATTATTAATCAAACAAATCATCTTCGTTTGATTCTTCGCCATCGTAGTCGTATCCATTTTGTTCTCGTATTGTACTTCTTCCTCAAGTTGTGATGAATTTTGAAGCTGTTTCTGTAACTTTCTGATACCATCTCGTTGCAAATTGTCGAAGCAGTCCTATTCGTGAGAACAGAAGAGGATCTCCTCGAATGAGGCACCTTTCATCTTCATGTTTATAACTGTGTTCTCTTCCTCTGCAGTCCATAGAAGAAAACGGTTGTTAGGGCGTAACAGGTTCACTTTGGGATGAATTTCATTGGAACTCGTTCTGTGTTGTCTGGAGATGCTGGTTGCTGGGACTGAGCTGGTTCATTCTGAATATCCTGCATGATAACTGACTTAGATAATGAATATGATCGGACTTTTTTACGAGAACTCTTTGGCAATCTGTATGTAAAGTCACCTGATTCCTCATCTGCTTGGAATGGAATCATGTTTGTCGTCAAATATTTAGGTAATAAAATATTATTCTCAATAACTTGAGAGAGTTTGGGTCGAATACTGTGGAAATATGCATGAAAATGGAATCCCAGTCATTTCCATATATCTTCCAGGCTTCGAACAGCATGTCATTGTTCTTTTCGTCAAATTGAAGATCAAATGACTGAGAATGTGAATAAGGAAACACCAGGTTGGGAACCAGAACTTTGATGATCCAACCTATGGAAAGTGTTCTTTGATCCGAACTTTTGGCTTTATTGTCATAAGATATTTGTTATGAATCTGAAAATGTTGCATAATTAAGCGCTTGCTGTGGCGGCCTGGAATTATAGCTGGCGATGGAATTCCAGTCGGAGGCCTAATTTGCGTATTTGGGTTACTAGGATTTCCTCTTCTTCATACGGACATCTTTTAGGATCTTGTTGTAGGTGCTTTGATGACTGATCTGCCTGTTTTTCGTCTGCCTGTACTTGAGATTTTTCTTGATTGCAAACAGAATCTAGTAAATTAAATACTTCTGAACTCTCATATTCTTCCGTTGAATTTTGTATTTCATGATTCATCGTAGTAATTAGACTGGATAGCGGGGAATTCTCTGTTGGCATTGGTTTGGGACTTGATGTAGCCGGTTGTAAGTCTGGTGAAGTGAAATAAATCGGACTTCGTAAATATCTGTTCACCCTTGAGACGTAATATTGCTTTTTTCAGTATCGTAATGGATATTCTAAGTATTGCTTTAACAACGTAGTGCGAAAAGCCCATATTTTTCCATAAAATTGTAGCTTTTCTTCAAAATCGGGAGGATCGTTCTTATATTTTTTCGATATTTTTACTTTTGGAGGCATGATTTTTATTGGGACAGCTGGCGTGCTCGAAGGTTTTGTTGTATTAGATATATTAATAATCTGATTATTCGTGTCTTTCGAGTTTTTCTGCAAATAATTGCCATGTTTTCTGGTATTTGTAGGGAACTTATAACGGTTGGATTCTATTATCTCGACATTCTAACAAATAGATGAATATATGATATAGGACATTTAAATTTTTTCGGCTATTATCGACTTTAGATCGACTGAACTAGTTATTTTGTAATCTGCAAAGTGATTAATTCATTGGTTGGCAATATAACGTGGATCTCCATTTAAAAACAAGAAGGAGAACCTATCGTCCTTATTAAATGCTTTTTGTAAAGTTCTCAAAATTTAAATTGTAAACTTCACATAAAAAAGTTATCAGATATAAAAAAAGGAAAAAGAGCAAAGTATCGTATTCTCCAACTTCATATGATGAACATAAATCAGTTTGCCCACACAAAATCTTATTGGTGCTGCTTTTTCCGAAATTTCCTGCGGTGAATTGACGATTTATTCAAATTTATTTTCTTTTCCAATCAAAGAAATTCCATTAAAATGACATCATTCTAACGTCCATTCCTTTTCTCAGATATAAAATTAAATAGGCAACTCAAATTATTAACTAAAATGTTCATTTTATATCAAACAACATAATTTCATTGAAAATTAATTCATTCCTTTTAGCCAGAATAACTGTATTGAAGGTTCTTAGCTGATACCCATCATTAATTATACTTTTTCTACAGCTTGAAAAGATAAATATTACCTATTTCCAGTATAAATACTCTAACTGATTAAATAAACATATCTTTATTAATGATTAAACAAAACTTTCTTTCTAAACACATTTAATAATATCTTTCAAATAAGCAAAGACAACATCGGCATTTTTTCTGTTTCCGAAATTGCCTTTTTAACATTCTCTGGTGTTATCTCATAAGATCCGCTTCGTTCAAACTGAATATACTTTGTATTGTTTCTCTCTGAACTTTAAATTGAAGATGTGGAGTAGGAGCAACATACATAATCGTTCCACGAATGAAATGCAGTAAGTACTGTTCATTCCATGATGATGGAACAAGAAGCAAATTTTGCATTTGACAAAATCGAAACAGTTTTCATTAAATGAAGTGTTTGTTTGCACGTATTCGATATCAGAAGTATTAGAAGCATCAATGAATACTGTGAATAGTTTAATAACCCCTGTAGAGTTCAAAATAACTAAATCGTGAACAGTTCCATTAACAGAAAGCTGTTGTTGTAAAGTTCTCTAATGTAGTAGTTATTTTTGGTTGAATGATATGTAGTTCGTCAAAACAAACAGAATCTTCTGGATTTATATAAACCATGCTTTCTTGTGCATCAAAAGCGTGTATAGTTGCTTATCATTGACGTAGAAGATGTTCATCATCTTTCCTGCGATAGAATTGATTTGATGCATCGGAGAATAATATCTTTAAGGTATTGATCGTATTTGGTGTATTTTTTTGGCGAAGAATAGTCTCGCTTTATTGATTTCGTAAGTTCCGTTGTTCCTCTTTATAAAAATCTTTGTAGTTATGATCAACAATTGAATTAAACTCTGACGTTTTTGGTAATTAAACGATGAAACCTCTCTATAGTTGACCAATGTGCTTTGTGAAAATGTATGTGTAGTGATCCGTTTTTAAAACAAATACGATTAAATTTAAGAGTTTCCAATTCATCATCGAGAACGTTCAATAATGTATTTGTGAAATAGTAGCCTGTCATTGACAATTGTATTCTCCTCGATTAGTGGTTCAAACATATACATAAAACTCATATTTAACCTGCCATAAAAGTGTGTGAAAATTTCACCATTGTACGCGTTCGATCTATTATCCTGAATCTTTAAAGGTATCGTATATTTAAAATATTTATTTTGAAAACCAATTTTCAATTGATCGTAAAATATTTGCACGAGTAACATCTAAAGCGCACTGAAAACGAAAGTACCAGTTGAATTTGTTTGTTTGACCTTGCTGAGTGAGATTGTATTCTTTAAAATGGAAGCAATTCTGTTACGATTTTTCAGGTAAAGAATTGAGTTTTTGATAAATATCTGTTTGATTAGTAATCCTATGATTACAGTTAGTAGCAATACCAATAGTATTGTAATCCAATATATTAAAACTCTCGTATCAAATGTATAAACTTTCATTTTTGAGAGAAAGTGACGAAGTCAAAAACGTGACAAAATCATGGATTTCAACAAGTCAACTCAGGCACGAAACTGGTTATTTTTCCCTGAAGAACTTGAAGAATTGAGGAGAGGCAACTACAATGAAATCGGAGAAATTGTTTCTTCTAATATTTCTTATGAAGATTATCGTGGATATATTCAATATTACGCAGACGAGTTACTTAAGTATGCTGCAAAGATTGAAATATGGAATTCATATCAAGTATATACAGCATTAGCTCTTTATCAGCGTGTTTACGAAGAAAAACAATTTGGGACATTCCTCCTCCATTGGCAATGATGAATGCCTCTTTATTGTTTGCAAAATATCATTCTTTCCGCAAATTAAATTCTCGAATATGGTCACGAGTTGCCAGGCTTCACAGAGCAAATAATTGACAGATTAAACACAAACGTACAACAGATTGCTAAATCTGAAGTTATCTGCCTTACAGGATGGAAATTCAATCTCAAAATCCATCTTCCTATCCACCATTTATATGGAATTGTTGATGGAAGACTCGATAGAGAAAGTTTTGAGAAATGCTTAGAATGTCTCAAACAAATTCTTCAAACAGATGCATTACTACTCTTCCCTCCAGGCCAAATTGCATTCGCTGCCGTTGCAATTACTTGCGGAATGGATACAGCAGTTTCATTCCTTCCTGAAGCCAAACAGGGAACAGATCCAAACGTTCCGCTGGTAGATGAATTGGCCCAAGTTACTGAGGCCATTCAAAACCTCAAGAAACCTGAATATGATCCAGCAAGGTGCATGCAAGTAGAAGAACAATATGGTATTGAATATGTTGTTCAGGAAACATTAACAAGGGCACAAGCTCAGCCAGAAAATCCAACAGAAAAATCAATTGTCCCTCCATCCGCTTAATTCTTGCTTATATATATCTTTAGAGTTACATGTTATAAATATATATATAATTGGATATATATAACTTCTTTTTATTTTTATGTCCTAATTTAGATTTTCCTAAAATACAATTTTTATTTTTCCAAAATCGAAAGTTATCGATTCAAATGACAAGCCAAGTTAGTATATTACTGTTATTAATACTTGTCATGCCATAATATCATCGTATAACAGCGTAATACATCATATAGAATATCAAATGATTGAAATATTTTGATTTAATACAATAATCATATACATCATCGTGAATAATAATCAACACATATTATGATGCTTTGTAATACCAATAGATAACAGAAGAATTGAGTAGAAATCATGATAAACAATGGCATTTTTAACAATTCAATAAGTTAATTTGGAAATTTAATGAATTTGTGAACTAGATATTATATTATAAGAGATTTATATTTTAGTAAAAAAATTATAAACGTGCATCACGAATTTGAAAAATGTCTGAGTTCATTGACGATGAGATAATTGCTGTCCCAACAGAGCTAAAAACTGTCTGGGATGACTTAGGAATAACTAATGAAGAACAGAAAATGCAATTCCTGAATTAAATCAAGCAATTATGCTGCAAAGCTACAATATCTTGAACAGATTAAAATCAGACGTGATAACATTCTTGAATCGATCAACCTTAGAAGACAAACATTATTTACAATTATTCAGGCCATTCCACATTCTGAAGAAGAATTGGAACAAATCAAGCAAATAGGATCTAAAGGAACTCTTCGTGAGAGGATCAGTAGATTTAGATAAGGCAGCTGAAAAAGTACAAACTTGAGTATGAACGTGCAAGTGCAAAGTTTATTGACATTAAAAATCAAACAGACAGATTATATGACAGACTCGGTTATACGATTTCTGATAGAGGCGAATTCGCCGAAATTGGTTATGTTGATCTTTCAGATGACAGATTAGCGAGGTTTAGAAAGAATTGGAATTACTCGAGCAAGAAACAAAGAACCGTGTTGATTACTTGATAGAAATGAAGAAAAGATTCGTGAAATTCTTGATGAACTTGATGAGCCAACGAATCCTCAAATTCAAGAAATATTCGACAAAAAGATCATTACACAAGAAGCATTTGGCGCAATGGGACGCTATTTTGATGAAATACAAGCTAAACGTCATGCTCACTCATCTACATACTCAGGATTAGCGCTTACTTTGACAAATCTTTGGGAATTACTCGAAATCCCTGAAGAAGAACGTAATAAGTTCATTGCGACTCACAATAAGCTCAGCAAGCAATCTCTTCAAGGATGTTACGAAGAAATTCAAAAATTATCTGCTTCTAAATTAGAACAACTTCCTCAGCTCATCCAACGCTCATATTCTCGTATCGATGCAGCCTTAAATATTCTCTATCGTACTCCGGCAGAAAAGAAATACTTCTTTCATCCGGTAAAGAATTGTACGACTGATATAGACAGATTCAACAAGCTTGAGGAAATTTCTGCTCGTTTACAGCGAGAACTTGTCATAGCTGCACCTGCTTTAGCAATGATTGACCAAAGATCTTCGATTATTAAGAATTTCAATGAATTCAAGGATTTGCAGAATGTTCAAAACCAAAAGCAATTACCAAAGGATGATCTGATTCAAAACATATTAAAATTGATAAAGCACAGAGAAGACATAAATTTGTACTTCCAAGGCTTGAAAAGAAGCTTTTACTTTCATTAATAGAGTTCAGACAAGCAATGGGATATGATCTCACTTATGATGGCGAAATATACGCAAGTAAATTACAAGTCGAATTATCTCATGACGAAATCAAGAAAGCAAAGATGGGAGGAAGAAGACAGAGTACAGCTGTTGTGAAGAAGCAGCTTGATGGAATTTTGGATAATAGACAAAGAAGAAAGACCGAATGGCCAGTTGCTTTATTAGAATAAGCTATTAACTCTTTTGTTTCTAAAAAATGATCATAAAAACAACTATTTTTTCGAAAGAAGCTCTTTTTCATATTCCAATGAAAAAATATTCTGAATTTTAATGTTTTTCAAACTAATTAATTGATGAAATGTTTCTGTTTTGACATGTTATGCAATTTACATCAGCTGTGAAAAATAGATTGGCAAGTGGAACGAAATTGAAATCAAAATTTTGTTTAGGAATATTGCGAATACGAGAATGATTTAGTTTTTAGATATGTTCATTCAGCACATCATACAAGCTCGATCCAGTAGTCTTGAGAGATTAAAATCGAATTCGATTCTCAAAACTTTCGATCAATTTTCAAGTAATTTTGCTGATATTATAATATAGAAATCAATCAAGATGTTAATAATTGCATCAAATTGCAATTCATGCTGATCAGATCATTGAATTTTTCAGCATTTTAACAGTACAATGTAATTTCTATTTAAATGATTTCTTCATCGAAAATCTGAAAAAAGTAGTTGCAACCATTGCCACTTTTTCTATCGGTAATCGTTTTTCAATCCTAGTATTTTATATGTAATAAAATATTCTTTTGGTACAAAAATTGAATAGAAATTTTTCAATGAGAATTCAATTGAACTTTTTTATTTTCTCCCTCATCTTCGGAAATTTCAATAGCATATGAAGAAGCAGCAAAAGGTTAGTCCTACGCTGCAAGAATATTTAAATTCGGAGAACTCCTAATAAAAGAAACAAGCCGATGCTGTTGAAAAGTTGAAGAATTTTATAATAATTAGCAAAATGAAAATCGATTCTATACTTGAAAAAAATGCGACAAAAACCTACCCAAAACTAGTATCAAATTCTCCAGCAAACCAGCAAATGATTGATGCAATTAAGGCTTTATTAAAAGAAAATTTACAAGAAAAGACTAATTTTGAGGTTAATAACTTGAAATCATTTATTAACTCGTGCCAATATATATTAGATATTATATCAGATGATCCAAAAGTCAGCGTTGACGTTCTAAATTTTCTAAATAATCTAAATGCAACTATGCGCAATAAAAAAGACTACTCGCGATTAAAATTTGAAAGGAAAGCATTAGTAAATAAGGTATCACGATATATAAATAATACAGTCTCGATCACTAGATTGGATTATCTTAAAAATTTACTGCTCGAAGCTAATCAGAAATTTAATGAAGAATACTCATACGCGCCTCCCCACGAAATTGATCATATTCTTGATGATTATATTCGAAATAATAGATCTAAGGATTTAATTCGATCACTAGCTACATTTGTTGCATATGGAGAACCTGATGATGGATTCTTTAATACAATTATGCAATTTGTCAATGAATTAATTGATGATTTTGGAATAACTACGAATAACGCACAGGTTATTATATTTACCTCATGTATACGATTCTTATTTAATGAATCTTATTCGATTAGATCGTTCTTAATGAATACCGAGAAGAAATTCAGCATTTTTAATAAAATGCGATTTATACTCTCAACAGCCAGCAAGTTCCCTAAAGTTATCTAAAGATATCGAAAAATACTACGTCCCTGGCTTAAGAATCAGTAGTTTGTTCAAATTTAAACAAGTTTCGATGTTAAAGGAAATGGACTACATTACCAATCCGATAGACATGATGGCCCAAATTTCTTTATCATTGACTCTCTTGCCCAATATTTTGGCTCAGAAGTCGGAGTTTTGGCATTTGATGATACTTTGACTCTATTTTTAGCATTGATGTCAATGAGTCCTCCTTCCAATTGCATTTCTATTGTTAAATTTATTAACAAATGGAGTGAATTGCAATCATCTCGTGTTTTCAAAGATGCAACGAACTTTTTCTTGATTGCTGTTGAACAGATCTCAAGAATCGAAATTCCAAAATCAGAAGAAATTACTTCAGTTCAAATTTTCAAAAATGGTGAATATTTTTTTGTCAATTGTTTGTTTATATAAATTTACTATATTGTATTGAATATCTTCTGTATGTTTTTCATATCAAGCTATATGTTATGTTATTTGTATGGTTCGATGATTCGATAAAAATGATTTTGAAAAACATTACTCATCTGCAAGAAAAATTTCTATATCTATGCTTTAGTAGCATTTTGAGCTTAAAAACTACTCGAAAAGAAACTAATTTAATTTGGATATCAGGAAAACTCATTGTGATTCAAAATAGTCGTTATAAATTCTAACAGATCTTTTTTATTAGTTCATATATATGATTATTACAAGATTTATATAAAATTAAAAGTCACCATTCATCATAGAATGAATTCTGATTGTGTGACGTATCCATCACCATCTGTATCAAATTGTGATATCATTGCTCTCATGTCGTCCTCTGAAAGGTCTGTTTTTCCAAGTTCTTGGCAAACACGTTTAATTTCACGAATTCCGATTCTTCCTGTATGCTCTTTGTCGAAAAGTACAAATACTTGTTTGAATTCTTCTTCTGGTTTACGCTGAGATAATTTTTCTGCGATTACTTCTCTAAATTGTTTGAATACAAGATAGCCGAGATTCTCTACATCCTTTTCTCTGAATATTTGCTCAATATCTTCCTTTGTAACATTAAAGCCCATTGCTCTTAATCCGACAAACAGTTCTTGACGATCAACGCAGCCACTCTTGTCAGCATCAAAGAGTTCAAAGACTTCTGCAATCTCATCTTTTGCCTCTTGTGGAATAATATTGCGTCTTCTAGACATTCTGCTAAACTGTTTTTGTTAAAAAGTGACGAGTTTGGATTTTTCTATCGTCAAACGAGATTTTCATACATCGATATTGTTTTATAACGCCATTATCGTTTTCGGTTATAATCACATCGATTTCAGCTTTGAGTTAAAAAAAAAAAAAAAAAAAAAAAAAAAAAAAAAAAAGGGAGTGGGGCTTCCAGGCACTTCGTGCCCTCTAGCCCCGAAGATGTTTAGTATAAATGAAGTTCTTATATACGGGTCTTCCAGGAGCTTTTCACAAATTATATATGTTTTCATGTTTTGTCAAGACTTCTTCGTAAAATCAGACAAAAATAATGTTTAGGGTAGAAGGTTAGATATAACCTCTTTTCTAACCTCTTTCTACCCTCTTGAATTTTCAAGACTTCTTCGTACATGTTTTGTCACTTTTCTGTCACTTTTCAGGTAAAAACATTTTTATTATATATATAAAATGAATTTTACAAAACCACCGTTACCCTTCTTTGGAAATAAGAGTAGATGTAAAGATATTATATTGAGAGAACTTAAGAAACTACCGAATGGTCTAACATTTGTAGATTTGTTCGGTGGAAGTTTCTATATATCCCATTTGTGCCATATAATATTTCCAGACTCAAAGATTATATGCAATGACTTCGACAACTATATGGACCGTCTCAAACATATTCCAGACACAAACAATATATTGAAAGAGTTAAAAGAAAAGATTCAGATAGGTAAGATGGAACGTATACCATTAGATAAGAAAAATATTGTGAGAGAGGTTTTGAAAAAAGCAGAATATATAGACTGGGATAGTATATCTGCTAGACTATTATATAGTGGTGCTATAAGAGTTCATGACATTGAAACACTTATGTCAAAAGTTTTATATCTTAACTATACAAATGTTTTCAAAGAGGACATAGAAAAATATATTGAGGGTATAGAGTTTGTGAGATGTCATTGGACAGATTTGTATGAAAAATATAAAGACAAGGAAAATGTTTTCTTTATAGTGGACCCGCCGTTCTATAACACATGGGATTTTCAATACCAAGTAGACTGGACTTTGAGAGACTCTTTAGAAACTTTAGACGTTTTACATAACCATCCATGCTTTTACTTTACATCCGATAAAAGTGGTTTGGAAAGTGTCATGAGATGGTTAGAGGACATACATGACTATGAGTTTAGATACGATAAGATAGAATATGAGAGAGGTCCTATAAACTGGAGAAAGTGTCACAATAAAGAAATTTTATTAGTAAGTAAATGTGGTTTGAAATAGGACTACTTGTTTTAGGTTTTTTCCATTGTGTCATTTATTTCTTTGACGTGGCAGAAAGGTACAGAGAATATGAAGATGAACCAATGCCTGCAAATGTTCAGTATATGTACTCGTAAGAGATATTTTTATCTAATATTAAATGGACGCACAGAACTTAGCGAATGCACAGCAACCTGGACAACCAAACCCAGAGAATATTCCAAATGAAGTTAGAATACAAACTGCAATGGCAAACTATGGTCAAGTGCCAACAGATGTACAAATGCAAACTGCCATGTCAAATGACGCTGCGTTAGGTTTGCCACCATGGTATGCAAATATGAGATGGAAAGAGTTTTATACAAACCCTGAAGTGGGATATAAACAACTTTATGCAGATGACGCGAACACAGGAGTTGACCCAGAATATGTTTTCTACCAGAGGAGAAACAGAATGTATGAGCTCCAGTTAAAGAGATGCTATGGAACTCAACAGGAAACGTAAGAGACTAGCGGACATTAGATTTTTACATATAGTAAAATGGGTTTCTTCAGTAAGATAGGAAACTTCTTTCGAAATGTTGGAAGAGGTATATGGAATGGAATAAAAACCGTAGGAAGAGGAATTTGGAACGGTGTCAAAAATATTGGTAAAAGAGTAGGTCAGTTTGTTGGTATTATACCTAAAGACCCTGAACCAGAAGAACAAGCTCCTGTTATACAACAGCCTGAACCTGCACCACAGTCAAGTTGGCAACCAAATCCAACACCTCAACCGTATTAAAATTATATTTTTACCGTTCGATAGTAGTTGTATATGAAACTAAGTTCTAAGTAAAACGCGTGGTATAATGGAATTATTCTCTTTCTTCCATCTGTAGTAAACCATACTTGAAAGTCTGAAATACTTCCACTTGGTGGTTCATATAAGCTTTGTAGGTTTTTCGTAAAAGTCATTTGCCAAGCATAAAAAAGAGTTTTTGTGCACCAGAAAATGAAGCATGAACGATAATAGCATCTGAGTCGAAAACATCTTTAAATAAATATGGTTCATCTCTTGCAATTCGACTGTAAATATTTGCTAAAGGAAGTTCGACTTTCTGATTTAACATTCTTTGCAAATAATACCATGACATTGCAGTGAATTCTGTATATATTTGTTCGTCTTTCTTTGGATTGTCTTCGTAGATTTGAAATGACACTTGTGAATTTTGTTTGTCATATACAATTCTCACATAAAGTGTGCTCTCGGTATTTGCATATTCATCAGCATATTTTGCATAACATGAATTTATTTTATCTTCTATATTTTTTAACGCAGTCTGTAGAGAAGATGAAAGGTCAACTTGTATTAGCTCAATTTCTTCCCACATTTTTCGTTTCCCTTCAGATATATAATCTATATGAAACCTTACAATAAATGGAAAACTTTTATCTTCTACAGACACAAACTTCATTCTACGAAAGCCAATAGCTTTTGTGACAGATGGGTCTCTTAGCCATCTTAATGGGTAGTCAAAACGATAGCCTTCATGCTTTACGGTCTCTGTCTCAAACTTTTGACCGACATTAGTAAAAAGTTCATCTAATGTTTAGTTGTAGCAACTCTTGAATTTTCTTTTTTCTATTGGAAGCATATTTTATCTAGAATAAAAATGTCAAATGAAACAGCGTCTATGAGAGAAATACAACACAACCGACAACTCATTATGCAAGCTCTAAATAAGAACACAACAAACTTTTCAAACTATTCTAAGATATCTGAGTCATTGAAAGAAGGAAACTTAAAACTGACAATAAACCCAATGACAGATGAGTTTCTATTTCAAGCAATAGGAACCATACTGTCTGTATAAATCCAACAAAAGGAACTTTAAACAGAAGCCTATAGATGAACTCTTTTGAAAGCAGATGTTGACAACAAAGCTGACAAAGAATATGTCATTGAAAAAGTTCAAGAAGAACATGACAGAGCAGATGCAACATATGCAACAAAAGAGGATGTTGAAAAGAAAGCAGATAAAAATATGTTAACGATGAGTTAGAATGTGTGGCTAGTGCGTTAGTGAAGAAGGCAGATAAGGAATATGTGGATGAAAAAGACAATGAAATTAAAGAAAGGGTTGAATGGTATAATGAACGGACATCGAAGATTTTAAAAACGAAAGCTGATACAGGATGGGTTTCAGGGTGTTTAGACCTTAAAGCCGACAAAGAAACTGTAGATATGTTGGCACAAACGGTTTCAAGTCATACCAGAGGTTTAATGGAAGATGGACAACAGTTGAAAGAGCTTGAGAAAGGTGTTACAGAGTTAAGGAATACAAAAGCAGACTCGACATGGATAAAAGGATATGTAGATGCAACAAAAGAGTATATTTTCACATGGACAGAAGGAACATACCCACAAAAATATCATAGACATAGCATCTCTGACGTAAATGAACTTGAAGAAAAGTTATATAAAAAAGCAGACAAAACAGAGCTTCAAACATTAAAGACAGAAATACTTCAAACATTATATCCTATAGGCTCTATTATACGTCAATGAACTCTACCAGACCAGAAGTAGTACTTGGTTTTGGAACTTGGACTCAAATAGTCGACAGGTTTTTGTATTGTGCAAACTCTTCAAAGGAAACAGGTGGAAGTAAAACGATTTCAGGTGAAATTTACCTGCACACAGTCACTACATAGATTTAAGTACATCTCAAGCAGGTTGGCATAAGCATAGATATTGGGATTGGTCAGGAATGACAAAAGGTAAAGGATATGATGTTAAAGACGAGGTTAAGTTTGCTATAAATTGTTACTGGAGTGACACTCAGGGAGAAGAAACCATACACATCGCGTTACAGGATATACGCAACAACGGGACAAAGTAAAGACTACATGCCACCTTACATGACAGTTTACGCATGGTATAGAAATGCTTAGTCGTCATTTTCAACTTCTTTAGCATATTCGTCAGGAGTTGTCTTATATTTGTTAGGAACTGTCTTTGAAAGTATACCACCTTGAACTTTGACAAGTTTGAAACGAGGTCTGACAATAGTAGTTTTATCTTCTGCTTGCAGTGTGTACATTTTGCCATGTTTGCCTAAAACTTCATAATATTCTCTTGTATACTTTCTTCTATTTTTACGAACACGAATGTGAGTACCTGTCGAGTTCCCATTGTTGTCATAGTCAATAGTATTTTCATATGGGTCGCGTTTAGGTATTTCTATTTTTACTTTGTCACCTTTCTTAAGTTTGAAGCCTGGCATTCTTTCTTGTTTGTCTCTTTTGACTAAACTATTAAATATATAGTCTTTTCTCTAAGTCGGGGTTGTTTTTCATTTCTTCGGGGAGTGGTTTCCCAAACCTTTTTGTTTACGGCTATTGTAAATATTTAAAACTTGTCTCATCTTTGCCATGGAGAAATGTCTATACTTGTCGTCATATGACATTTCATCTACCTCACCACCTTGTGGTTGGTTTAAGTCTCTTAAGATTTTTATACAACTGTCAATGACACCAAGAGCAGAATGGTTTTGGTCGACAATGAAATATTGGTTTACATTTTTTGAACGCAGATAGTTTTTAATATCGTCTGATTTGAAAGAACTTTCACAGTCAGATGTCAGTTTTGTTGGATGGTATTTGTCAACGAATATTGTCAAAGCAGTTTTCACATCTAAAATATTTTTGGACCATAATGGTATGGCTTCACAGTATCTTGTGTTTTGACCAACAAATATTAGCCAGTATGGTGGTCCATCTTCTCTATACTCGGAATGTTTTCCAAGATATCCATAAACCAAGCATTTGGTGTTGAACTAAAGATTTTTACCATGAGTGCTTTTTTTGTCGCTTTAGAAACATAGGGGTCCTTGTTTGGATTCGTCATTTTTATCCTATAAGAAATGGGTTTATTTGGCGCATTAGCAGGAGTCGCATCTAGATTTTTACCCGCAGTGGGAACACTAGCCAGAGGTGCATTTGGAATTGGAAGGAAGATTTTGAGTACTTAGGTATACTGAAAGAGAAAGCACAACCTATTATACAAACCGTACAGAAAGGTTGGGAGGTAGCACGAGATGCAGCAAATCTTATTCCAAATCCTGAAACAAGAGAAAAGTTCAAGGATGGATGGACAATGTAGGAAGACAAGCAGGAAACTACTATAACAAAGCAAATGACTACTATAACCAAGCAGGACACTACATGGACCAAGGTGAAAGATTCTTTAACAGAGGATATAACCATGCACAACATGGGTAAACAACAACCAACCTCAACCGCCTCAAACGTGGGAATGTAAATTTTTTACTGAGATGAAATGAACAATACAGCATTGAGACAAATGGGCTCAAGATGGATTTGTCGGCTTCCAGCAGTTACACAACCACGTGTTTGTCAAGTTCTTCCTATACCTCAGAAGTTTTAGACCGACTTAAAAAACCTAAACAACCAGTTGAAAACAAACCAAACTAAAATTTTTTACTGAGATGAAATGACCGAAGAAGTTGAAACGGTAGATTTGACACCACAAACAAAAAGTTCAGAACCATTGTCAAAACCTGTCAAAGAACTTACAGATGAAGAGAAAAATTCAATAATAGAAAGTGCCAGGTCTGGAAATACAAACCCTAACTACAAAGTCACTTTTCATAGAAATGGAACGGCTAGTATCTCAAAAAAGAAACAGACTCTCACAAATAAAATATTGAAGTCTGAAGGAGCTTTCGAGACAACAGATGGAAAAGTTTACTTCACTGACCAACAGTTCATTATAGAACATCTCATTGACTTAGAGTCGAAATATTCTAAACTTTACAACAAACACAAAAAGTTGAAAGGAAAACAAAAACAAATGGCATATGATATTTATGAAGATGTTGACGACACAACTGTTCCTGCAGGTGAGGTAAAGTCAGAGGAACCGAAAAGTGACGAAAAACCGATAGAAGAAGAGAAACCAAAAACTGAAGATAAACCAAAACCAAAGTTTAGTTTCCAAACTAAACCAAGTCAACCTTCATTAGCTGGTATGGGTTGGCGTCAAAGACTTTTGGCAGCAGGCGGTTATTTAAAGTAAAGAAAAAACATTTTTTTATTTTTTATAAAAATGCCCCGTATAGAATGGATAGAAGGTCTGCTAGAATAAAAGCAGAGTTAGAAAGATATGGTTGGAGAGTTTCAAAGAAGTTTAAATATAGGAAGGGAAGACCCATAAAAGTCTATGACAAATTGTCTGGTCTTCGCTATGAAATGGACTTAGAAACAGCACGCGCAAATTATCCAAACAGATTAGAGAGGTTAGAAGAAGAACGTCTTATGGACATGCCTTTCGATGTTAGTGAGCCTCAAGTTGAAGGACACGACGGCTTTGCCAGATTCTACTGGAAACATGACGAACAATTGCATCCTTTGAGAAGGAAAAAAGGAAAAGGTGAAGACAAACATGCTCCCATGGAAAGAACAAGATATGCATATGAAAAGTACCGTGAAGTTAGAAGTCAAATTACATCTGGTCGAACCTTTACAGTAAACTTTGACGAAGGAAAGAACAAAGAAGGCTTCATGGGTGTACTTGCTGCCATACAAGATGGAAATAAGAAAGGATACAATCTCAGATTGACCATAACAGATTTGGATGGTCACATTTACTATGCACATGGCAATGTCACAACAGCTGCAATGCTTCTTGACGCTTTCAAGACTACAAAGAGAGAACAAATGGTTGACTCCGACTCAGACATTTTGAATGCAATTGAAGGAATTGCAAGTGTAAAATTTGAATGGTACCAACCGAACCCTCAAGCAGTCAGACAACATGCTGGATACTTCCCGTTCATAAATAAGTCTGACATTGACTTGACAAGGTATGGAATTTACAATTCAATTGAAACAATTGTCAATGAACCTTGTATTCTTACATGTCTCAGGAACTCTGGTCTTGTTACAGATGAGAAAATGAAGTATCTTGAGTCATGTGTGAAAACAAGGTACATGCTCAGAGGTCAATTGTCAAAAATTGCACCGTTGGCAAATGTGAATATCCGAGTCAACATTCCGACTGAGAAAGGTTCTTCACATGACGACTATGTTGTTGACAAAGACTTACCATGGTTGAAGATTGTAATTGTCCACAACCACTTCATGTTGAACGAAAGTCTTACAAACCCATTGTTCGGAAAAGGCAAGTGCAACATTGTCAGAGCTGTAAACATTCTTTTCGAGAAAGGTTTGTTGGAACCAATTCCAGATGACAAGCTGACAGAAACTTTTGTACCAAAAGACGAAACAATTTTCATTGTTGGTAAGACCAAAAGTTGTTCAAGACAAGTTCTAGCACAAAAGAAGTACACAGCTCCAAAAGGAGTTGGATTGTTCGGATACCAACCTGAACCAGAAGAACTTCCAATGAGGTTGCAAGAACTTCAAGATGCTATAAACAAACTCCATTGAGACATCCAATCGACGTCAAATTGTATTGGAGAGCATCAGAGTTAGGTCAGAAGGTTTTATATGAAACAGGTTGCTTCGACGATGTTTATGAGATAACAGGAGAAGTTTCTCAGAAGATAAAGAGACTCGCTTGAATTTCCAAAAACTGGACCGATTGGATGCGACAAGTTCGACTCATATGAAAAAATATACTATGTTGACCTTAACGCTGCGTACATGAGGTTCGTCCAATATATCCAACTGGAATTCCAAACGAAGATGGTGAGTTCCCAGGAAGGAACTATACAGTTGGAAAAGTCATACAACAACTGTATGATATTAGGAAAGCTTCAAACCCCAAACTTGCAATGACACTCAAATTGCTTATGAATTCGACATGGGATATTCCATAAAGAAACCTCAAGAGATGAAGAGTAAACATTATGAGAAGGTCGACAACTTTGTTGAAAGGTTTTCTCCTTTTGTTTTGAAGTACGAATTCACTCAAGGTCAAAGTGGCTTAGTAACCACATTAAAACCTATTGTCGAACATTGGTCTTACCCTCAGTTCGCAAAAGCAGTCCTTGACGAGTACAACAAATTTTTCTCCGATGTTAAATCCAAAGTCAAGGTATACTATGAGAACATCGACGCACTCATGACGAACGAAGAAGGCTATAACAAACTCATTGAAATGGGAATGGTCGGTGAGAAGATGGGCTGTTTTAAGCTAGATAAGGTATTTTCCGAAGTTCATGTCCTCTCCAAGCGTAAGTACTGGGGCATACTTGAAGACGGCACAGAAATAAAACATTGCATGAAATAAAAACGTTTTTAAAATAGTATATTTTTACATATATTAAATGTTTCAGGTTGAAAAACAAAGAACAAAAGTAGCAGATACAAAACCGTTAGACTATATCTTCACAAATGCCGGTAGAAATATTTCAGATGAAGAAATTTCATCCGGAGCTTACAGGTTTGATTATCCAATTCGTTGGCTTCAAAGTCCTTCAGATGCAAAGGCAATAGGATTTAGAAGAGTTTTGTTTTCAAATAGAACTAACGCTTTTATGTTCGCAGTATATTTTCATGGGCAATATGAAGGTTCTGATGGTCTAATAGACAAATTTGACGAAATGAGAATCTTTACAATTCGTTCAGACGAAAGTCTTGAGAAAACTCTAAATGACTTTCAAACTCAAATGAACAAATACTACTGGGAATTGCAAGAAAAATATGAGTCTTTACTAAATGGAACATACTATCTGAAACTAGAATACAACAAGATGAATTCCACCGTTTCATTTCAAAGGATTGAAATTAACCCTCCAAGAAGTACACAGTTTTTATTTTGGGAAGTAGACAAACGTTCTTGGGCACAATTTCTTCGGTTACTAAACCAGAACGAACCATTGCCACCTGACGGTCCGTTTAAATTTATACGTCCACCAGCAGATTTGACAGTTTATAGAAACGTGTTTGACCCTCAAAATGTCATGTGTCATGCAAGTTTCAGTTCAAGCAACAACAGTTTTCTGTGTATTGGTAAGGACTTTTATGACTTTGCTTCTAAATTCTACGAACCACCTAGTAACAGTTTCTCTGACTTTCAAGTTTGGTTCACTACAAACGGTGTGCAGCATATAATTCCATTGTACTATGACTTTTATCTCGAATTGTCTTTCATATACAACTACGGAAAAGTGCTGAAAAAGTATTGAAAAATATATTTTAGGGTAGAAGGGTATATCTACCCCGTTTTCTACCCTCTTTTCTACCCTCTTGAATTTTCATGAATTTTGTGCTGAATTCGACAAAAATGAGTTTTTGGTTGAAAAAAGAGGTGGAGCCAAAAGTGGCTCGACCTCAAAACAAGCATTTTGTGAAGAATATACCAACCCGCGGAAAACAGCGGGTTGCTTTTTATACAAAATTCAACAGGTGAATTTTCATGAATTTCCTTAAGATAGAAAAAAATATATTTTAGGCGACCAGGTCACTCGGTCAACTAACATCTTTTTGAAAAAGTGTGACAACATGACATTTTGACAACAACACAGGAAATAGATTTCATCGTATATTTTTTGTTAAGACTTCATCGTAAATGTTTTGTTGAGACTTCATCGTATATGTTTTGTCGAGATTTTTATCGTTGTGGTCCGACGGTTAAGCCACAAACGAATGTCCGACGTCCCACCAAAAAATATTTTTTATTTTTATTGTAAGAACAGAAATGTCAGTCGAAGCAAAAACGTTCACGAACAAATCTAATGGCGAAACATTCACAAAAGGCACTTACAACGGTATTGAAGTCTTACGTAGAGACAAGGATGGTTATATAAATGCAACAAAGATATGTCAGCAGTTTGGGAAAGACTTTAGAAGGTTGTTGGAAAATAAGTCCTGGGAAGAGTATTTTAAGGCATTTTGTGAAGAATATACCAACCCGCGGAATTCCGCGGGTTGCTTTTTATACACAGTTCATGCAGGAATTCCCGATGAAATCAAACAGGTTAGAGGAACGTATGTAGACCCAAGACTCGTAAACTATATTGCAATGTGGGCTTCTCCAAAATATTGTATAGCAGTTGGAAAAATTATGGACTCCATAGACAAGAAAGTTCATGAGAAGTTAGATGAAGAAGAAACTTGAAGATACAGTAGAGAATGCAAAACCTTTGTTTGAAGAAGAAGTTAGAAAAATGCATGAAAAACAAATAGAACATGAACGTGTGAGATATGTTCTGGTTATAGAGATTCTCCATACGAACTAGACCAATGGGAACAAGAAGATTTAAAGAGAGAATTTAGAGAATATGAACTCGCTAAGATAACATTAGAAGCTGCAGAAAAGAAGTTAAAAGTTTGGGGTCGTTTTGTTACAAAAATATTGTGAGTAAATGAACCATTTTTTTTTCGACAAAAATATATTTTAGGGTAGAAGGGTATACTCTACCCCGTTTCTACCCTCTTTTCTACCCTCGTAGAAAACACACAAAACTCTTGAATTTTGTTGCTGAATTCAATAAAAAATATTTTTAGGGTAGAAGGGTATATTCCCCGTTTTCTACCCTCTTTTTCTACCATCGTAGAAAACACACAAAACTCTTGAATTTTGACACTTTCATAAAAAACATAAAAATAAAAGTTAGTTTTTTTTTAAAAAATTTTTTTTATTTTTATTGTAAGAACATGTTAGCAACAACAGCACCAAACTCGTTAGTATGAACCCAACTTCAATGTTAGTAGAGATGAAAAGCTTCATTCCTTCTTCATATACTTTCGAAACAGAAATCCAGAAGATAAAGCAGGAACTTCTCCAAGGAGATTTAGACTGTAGTGCAAAAGATGAAACAAATGAACAGTATCTTTATGAAATGCAAGATATATTATAGACCATTTGCCTAAACTACCTGAAATACAAACAACAAAAACTCACTATTCCAGAATTCGATGAAATAGAAGTCAGACTGACTGACTCAGTAGAAATAAAGAAGTTCATACGAAAGTGTTAACTATGAGTTTCTTGGATTTCATTGCAACCACAAAGTCATGGACAAAGATTGCGATATGGTATATAAGAACATCTCTGACATATACAAATCTGAAGAATTAGACTACGATAACTTTGTTTCGTTAGTTGCAAAATGTGTATGGCAGATAAGAGATAAGATAGAAGAGGTAAGAATATGGAATGAACAGATAAAACCGCAACTTTTGAGTTAAAGAGAGCAATTGACGCCTTAGTCATACTAGCAGGTAAGGTTTCAGAAATATAACGCAAAATGAACCACAATGTTCTAAATGTAAAGCAGCAATGAGGAAATATAACTACTCGTCAAAGAGATAGAACGTATGAGAAACGACTATGCTGACTTAAAGAAAGAAGTAGAGAAACCAGCAGAAGATAAATATGGACATGTTGACATTTCTGAACAAAACTATCCAACAGCAGAAGATTTCCTTCTATCTGACGTCAAGAAGAAGTATAAAGAAACTTTCGGCATTGTTAAAACATTCGATGTACTGACAGAAGAAATAGAAGCTACGAAATTGTTTAGAATTTTCACGAATTCACAATGTTTACCATGTAAACGCTTATAAAAAAACTGGGTAGAAAAAGGGTAGAAAAGGGGGTAGATATACCTTCTACCTAAAATATATTTTTTGTGTCATTTACGCTCATTACGAAGAAGAAGTTTTGGACAAAACATATAGAAGAAGTCTTGACAAAACATATACGAAGAAATCATGAAAATTCAAGAGGTGACAAAACATTTACGAAGAAATCATGAAAATTCATGAAAATTCAAGAGGGTAGAAAAGAGGTTAGAAAACAGGTTATATCTACCCATCTACCCTAAAATATATTTTTTGGTCATTTACGCTCATTACGAAGAAGAAGTTTTGACAAAACATATACGAAGAAGTCTTGACAAAACATATACGAAGAAGTCTTGACAAAACATGTACGAAGAAGTCTTGACAAAACATTTACGATGAAATCATGAAAATT
The DNA here is from genome assembly GCF_026262505.1 of Trichomonas vaginalis G3. Classification (NCBI taxonomy): domain Eukaryota; phylum Parabasalia; order Trichomonadida; family Trichomonadidae; genus Trichomonas; species Trichomonas vaginalis. Next base: position 5,301,722 of record NC_067207.1, on the reverse strand, counting down.
CAAGAGGGTAGAAAAGAGGGTAGATATCAGGTTATATCTACCCATCTACCCTAAACATTATTTTTTGGTCATTTACGCTCATTACGAAGAAGAAGTTTTGACAAAACATATACGAAGAAGTCTTGAAAATTCAAGAGGTGACAAAACATATACGATGAAATCATGACAAAACATATACGAAGAAGTCTTGACAAAACATTTACGATGAAATCATGAAAATTCAAGAGGGTAGAAAAGAGGGTAGATATCAGGTTATATCTACCCATCTTACCCTAAAACATTATTTTTACTGAATTTAGCAACAACTTTCTCTCATTGGAGCTGTAGCATACTCTTTGCGTAAGCGGTTTCAGACCTTCTTCGATTTTGTATTGGAATTGGTAGTAATTTGGATTGAGATTGGAATTGCTGGACTGAGGTGCAGGGGCTGGTGCTTTTAGGTTCCTCTGGTTTGAGATTGGACTCGGTTGGTGGGACGTCGACATTCGTCTGTGGCTTAACCGTCGGACCACAACGATAAAAATCTCTGCTCCTAGCAGTACTGCTACTGACAGTAGCAGTACTTTTTTCTGACGTAGCAGTATTTTATGACAGTAGCAGTACTTTTACTGACAGTAAGCAGTACTTTTTCTGACAGTAGCAGTACTTTTACTGACAGTAGCAGTACTTTTACTGACAGTAGCAGTACTTTTACTGACAGTAGCAGTACTTTATCGTCGAAAACCCTCTCAAATTTTTTTTTACTGACATTAGCAGACTTTTTACTGACAGTAGCAGGTACTTTTACTGACAGTAGCAGTACTTTTTCTGACAGTAGCAGTACTTTTTACTGACAGTAGCAGTTACTTTTACTGACAGTAGCAGTACTGCTAGGAGCAGAGATTTTTATCGTCCAACTTTACAAATGTAAACTTATATGTTCTATTTTTCTTCACTAGGGTCTAACACAAAGTAACCTATGTACATGAAATTTCACTGCATAAAAGGAAAAAACCTGCGCGAATCGGGATTTGAACCGAGGTCTTCGACGCCTTTAACGAGGTAGCCCATTACCACTGAGCTATGACCGCTTGCATATTTTTAAGTAAAATATAGTATATTTGTCATACGTGAAAGATGACCAAAACTTAAAAAAATAAAGTTAGTTTTATTTTTATTTATTTTTTTTATTTTGTATGTAAAGACAGATATGTCTAACAACAGAGAACACAACAACAGTTATAGTCCATGAAGCTGATAATGAAGAATATGAGTACATACAGTTTAACAAACAAACTCCGTTCTCATTCGTTCAGTCAAAGACGATATGTACAAATGGCAAAGTATTTTGAAACGCTCTTCGTTCTACAAGAAGCATATCATTGGTTTGAAAACCAACAGAAAAAGAACTTTTAGAAGATTTCCTCATATGTTTGCTACTCGGAAAACCGAGGGTAGAGATTCCGTACGAAATCGCAAGAATTTGGCTCCTGGTTTTAGAGGATATTATGTTCATAGACTTCTTGTAAATGCTGTTTGCAATGTGGGCTTTCACCTTCGTTACGCTTTGTTTATATTTTCATTGATAGTTAGATGAAATTCATAGACCAAGAACGTGAAGAGATGGAAAACAAGCTTGAAGCAAAAGACAAAGCAATTCAGAAAAGAATACACGTTCGGTACCAACAAGGGAAGGAAAAAGAACTATAAGTATATGATTTATACTGAAGAGATGGAAATGAAGAAGATTAAAGATATGGTTATGTTGCATTTAGTAAAGAACAACAAAAGCTTTTTACGACCTTGCTAAGATTTACAAATCTGACAGAAATTGGTTCTATCGCGAAAACTTACCGATTCAATGACCCCAAATGAAGATGTGAAACAAATAGTTCAAGATACGTTACCTCAAAACACTATGATATGAAAGGTTGTACAATATTACTTCAAAGAAGACTTACCGCTACTGAAAGAAAAAATAACAGAGTATTTTGACAACTTCAAACAAGCAGAGTAAATGAACCATTTATTTTTTATTGACTTTTTACAATTTGAACTTTGTTTGCGTAGATATGAATTCTGAAAGAAGTATGAGGGTCTTGTATGACTTTATACTTCTCCATAGTTCATGGTCTGTCAAACTTACCTGCCATGGACTCTTTCATAAGTTTCCATGAAATCGTCTTCGGACAATTCAGGGAAAAGTTATGTCAGTCAGTATTCTTTTAACATCTTTACTTAAACTCTTTTGCTGTCTGTACACAAATGACAACTGAGATGTTAAAGTGTCTGAGCTTTAAGAATTCGACACATGTCTTGGTTCTCTGTTCCTGTTAACAAACGGATGCGAAGCAAAGGTCATCTAGTAAGAGAAGAGCATCTATGACGGGTATGTTTTCCAATCCGTAAGCATCGAATTTTCTACTCGAAATGTATTCTATCTCTTTGTCGTTTGTTTTCCTGAAGTGTTTTCTTCCTCTAAATATCTCTCTGCATTTTTCTCATTGGTCTTTAAACTTAGAATTTAATATACTCTATTTATAGGCATTATACTTCAAAACTCTTTGTCTTCTTATCTCTCTCGATGAAAGTTCATGAGAAATTAGACGATGAAAGTTCATGAGAAATTAGATGAGAAATATGAAATGGCATACCATTTTAAAACAGTATATTTTTATTTTTATATAAAAATGCCTCTATATAGAATGGATAGAAGGTCTGCTAGAATAAAAGCAGAGTTAGAAAGATATGGTTGGAAAGTTTCGAAAAAGTTTAAATATAGGAAGGGAAGACCCATAAAAGTCTATGACAAATTGTCTGGTCTTCGCTATGAGATGGACTTGGAAACAGCGCGCGCCAATTATCCAAACAGACTCGAGAGGTTAGAGGAAGAACGTCTTATGAACATGCCTTTCAATGTTTCTGAACCTCAAGTTGAGGGACACGACGGCTTTGCCAGATTCTATTGGAAACATGACGAACAATTGCATCCTTTGAGAAGGAAAAAAGGGAAGGGTGAAGACGCACATGCTCCCATGGAAAGAACAAGATATGCATATGAAAAGTACCGTGAAGTTAGAACTAAGATTGGTTCAGGTCGAACCTTTACAGTAAACTTTGATGAAGGAAAGAACAAAGAAGGCTTCATGGGAGTACTTGCTGCCATACAAGACGGAAATAAGAAAGGATACAATCTCAGACTAACCATAACAGATTTGGACGGTCATATATACTATGCACATGGCAATGTCGCAACAGCCGCACAACTTCTTGACGCTTTCAAAACTTCAAAGAGAGAACAAATGTTTGACTCCGACTCAGACATCTTGAATGCAATTGAAGGAATTGCAAGTGTAAAGTTCGAATGGTACCAACCTAACCCTCAAGCAGTCAGACAACATGCTGGATACTTTCCGTTCAGAAATAAGTCTGACATTGACTTGACAAGGTATGGAATTTACAATTCAATTGAAACAATTGTCAATGAACCTTGTATTCTTACATGTCTCAGGAACTCTGGTCTTGTTACAGATGAGAAGATGAAGTATCTTGAGTCATGTGTGAAGACAAGGTACATGCTCAGAGGTCAATTGTCAAAAGTTGCACCGTTGGCAAATGTCAATATCCGAGTTAACATTCCGACTGAGAAAGGTTCTTCACATGACGACTATGTTGTTGACAAAGACTTACCATGGTTGAAGATTGTAATTGTCCACAACCACTTCATGTTGAACGAAAGTCTTACAAACCCATTGTTCGGAAAAGGCAAGTGCAACATTGTCAGAGCTGTTAACATTCTTTTCGAGAAAGGTTTGTTGGAACCAATTCCAGATGACAAGCTGACAGAAACTTTTGTACCAAAAGACGAAACAAACTTTTCGTTGTTAGCAAGACCAAAAGTTGTTCCAGACAAAGTTATAGTACAAGAGAAGTACAGTGTTCCAAAAGGAGTTGGATTGTTCGGATACCAACCTGAACCAGAAGAACTTCCAATGAGGTTGCAAGAACTTCAAGATGCTATAAACAAACTTCCATTGAGACATCCGATTGACGTAAAATTGTATTGGAGAGCATCTGAGTTAGGTCAGAAGGTTTTATATGAAACAGGTTGCTTCGACGATGTTTATGAGATAACAGGAGAAGTTTCTCAGAAGATAAGAGACTCACTTGAATTTCCACAAACCGGACCCATAGGTTGCGACCAGTTCGACTCATATGAAAAGATATACTATGTCGACCTTAACGCTGCGTACATGAGGTTTGTCCAATATATTCCGACTGGAATTCCAAACGAAGATGGTGAGTTCCCGGGAAGGAACTATACAGTTGGAAAAGTCATACAACAACTCTATGATATTAGGAAAGCTTCAAACCCCAAACTTGCAATGACACTCAAATTACTTATGAATTCGACATGGGGATATTCCATTAAGAAACCTCAAGCGATGAAGAGTAAACACTATGAGAAGGTCGACAACTTTGTTGAAAGGTTTTCTCCTTTTGTTTTGAAGTACGAGTTCACCGAAGGTCAAAATGGCTTAGTAACCACATTAAAACCTATTGTCGAACATTGGTCTTATCCTCAGTTCGCAAAGGCAGTCCTTGACAACTACAACAAATTCTTCTCCGAAGTCAAATCCAAAGTGAAGGTTTACTATGAGAACATTGACGCACTCATGACGAACGAAGAAGGATATAACAAACTCATTGAAATGGGTTTAGTCGGTGAGAAGATGGGCTGTTTTAAGCTAGATAAGGTATTTTCCGAAGTTCATGTTCTCTCCAAACGCAAGTACTGGGCCATACTTGAAGACGGGACAGAAATAAAACATTGCATGAAATAAAAAATTTTTATTCGAATTTGAATTTAAATGTGGGAATTCTTGGGAACGTGAAAGGCTTATTTACTTGAGGAAGTAGGTAAAGGTAGTGGAGGTGGAGGTGGTGCGACCAGTCCATTTTATATTCCTTCCTAGCTAATTTCCGTTTAATTTCATGGTCGCCCTCGGAGTCTTTGAATCGGACAGGTCGAGTTACACCATTCTTGGTCTCAAACTCATATATAACCTGTTTGTCTGTATTTTCGTCGACTATGGCACGAGACACAAACATTGACCAAACGGACAAAAAGTGTCATTTCAGATGGTTCCGCAGCCAATCGCATTCGACCACTTCGAAGAAGCCTTACGTTCCAAGGGAGAGGGTGTCTGGTGCAAGGCAGAGGTCATGAGACTCTACGAGCAGTACATCCTCAATGCCTGGGAGGACAAATCGTCCTTGGAATGGCAATTCTACCAACTCCTCTGGGACGACCTCCTACGCAACTGGGATGACGAAAGAGTCCAATTCAAAGGTCGGGAACTACTTGTCCAATTTATCATTAATTTAAGCTACTTACGCAACTAAAAACTTAAATTTACTCGGGGTTTCCCCCTAAAATAAAATTTTTTTACTCTTAGAACCACTCGAGGTTCTCCTTACGGTTGTTGAGCTTGTCACCGTCAATGTGTCTGACCTTCGTCTTCTTGTTTGGATTTGGAACCCATTGCATACCGACAAGCCTTCCCATGGAAATTGTACCGTAATTCCGAAGGGTAAGGCTCAAGTGTCCCAAGTTGTTGAGAACTGGGGTAAGAACCTTGCCGGTCTCCCTGTTGCGGATTTTGTATGGGTAGGGTTGGGAAATTTCATAAGCGTCATCGGCAACAAGGGTTGCCCAAACTTCCTTTTCTTCGTGTTTCTCTTCTTCTTCCTCTTCTTCCTCGAAAACTCCTTCTTCAATTTGGTACTCACGAAGTACGGTGTTGCATGTTCTGTCCTTTCCGAGTACCTTCCAGATGGCGTCTATCTCTTCGAAGAAACGGTAGATGAGTCTGGCAAGGTCTCGGTTCTCTCTCTCGTAATTGCGCAAGGTTTCCGCGAAATCGTTCAGGCATTTCTCATTGGAAGCTTGGTTCATGAGGAACTCACCTTTGAGATTGGTCATCTCTGTCATAAGACTACTTTGGATAGTCTTAATGGTGTTTGTCAGATGAGCGTTCAATTGGACAATTTGAAGTTGAACTGGGCGCTTGTCTGGCAACCTTGAAAGGACATCTGCCATCGAGTTTGGCTTCGGTGCTTGTTCGGACATCGAAAAAATGAAGTGGTTTGAGAATGACGGTTTTACTTCAAAAAGCTTGTTATGACGGTTAAGTCATACAACAAGTTTAAAATAATATCTTGTTCTTCTTCTGAACGTTTGTTGTCTCTTCCGATAAAAGTTTCGAACATGAGAACCAAAAAACGTTTTTTGAGATTGCGGAAGAGTTCAGGCAAACGTTCATATTCTGGATATGTTGGGAGCAGTTCGAAACATCTGAGCTGACTTTCGGACAAAATTGGGACAATGTCAACAAATTCATCTTTGGTCGGACTGCTTGAAGGTAAGTCCCTTACATGTAAGTAGCTCTGGTAAAGTCTTCTCATTTCTGCTAACTTTTGGAGTATAGCTTCGTAGTTTAGAAGTTTTAATTTTAATTGTCTTATTCCACTCTTGACATCTAAACGGTAACTATCCATGAGGTCAAGAGTAGCTTTGGTAGCTTTAAGTGGAGCTATCTGTTCCTTGACTTCTGCAATTTTGGTTGCAATTGTGATTTGAGCTCCTTCAAGTTCGCCGTCTATGTCGTTCTCAACATCTTCAACCATAGCTTGAAACTCTTCATCGGTCCATTGAGTTTGGTGTGGGACGAATTTAACTTGCTTCATTCAAAAATGAAAAAAATGTTTTTACTCAAAGCGTGCCATGTATATGGCTATAAGAAACTTACCAGAAGGCTTCTTCTTCACATGCGTAAAAACATAAAAAAAGTGAAGTTAAAATGAGATGTTTAAAGAACTGGCTGAATGTCGCCTTCACAGGTTATGTAGAACGGCTGACCCGAGAAGTGAAGGAGAGACTGAACTGCCAATTTCATATGGGGTAGGGGGTTCTCCTTGTTTGGTATTTTTATCCAAGGACGTTTGTTTAGGAACTTAACAAGAACTTCTCTTTTGGCGTCCTTTATGTCATCGTAGGCTGTCCCGTCTGGTATTTGAATTGGAATTCCAGTCGAAGTCTCGAGCTGAAGTGTAGACCTTCCAGAAATAGAGATGAACTTGACCTTGGGCTTCATGACCTTGCGCAAGTAGTCTTTTACGCAGTCGTTAATTTCAATTAGGTAAATTGCCTCGTCAAGTCCTTCTGGCATTCCGAGTCCTTCCATCCGACAGGAAAATATTTTCCAGTTGTCCGTCCGTAAACCATTCAAATTTTCGAAAATTGAGAACTTTTTGGTCGAACTTCAGAAAATATTTTCCTTCCGACGGTTAAGCCACAAACGAATGTCCGACGTCCCACCAACCGAGCCCATTCCCAAGCCAGAAAAACCGAAAGCTGCAGAACCACAACAGTCTCCTCAGCAACCTCAGTTCCAGCAAGTACTTCCACCAAATTACTACCAATTTCCACCTCAAGGTTACTACCAATTTCCACCACAAGGCTTCCCGAACTACCCTCCTCCTCAGCTTATGCCTTACTTCCCCAACCCTTGGATGTTCCAGCAAGCTCCACCCCAGCAATTCCAATCTCAATCCCAATCGAAGAGAGACCAAGACTTCGAAGAAGGTCTGAACCGCTTACGCAAAGAGTATGCTACAGCTCCAATGGAAGAAGACAGGCTTTCAGTCTCTTCCCTCAAATCGACCGATTCGACTCGTACCACAGATTCGGTCAAAGACAGAGACGACTACCTCAAGCAGTCTGAGAGACTCTTCATCTTACAGCCATTTACAGTTGGAGCTCTCAAGAACATGCGCAATTACGAAGGTCAGACACCAGCTGGAGACCGCAAAACAGACGTACTCGCAAGAGCCGTCCAGCTCGTCAAGACAAAGACTGAGATAGTCGACTTCATTCTTGCAGCTTGCCCATACAAGTAAAAAAATAAACAATTACGAGTTAAACTTTTTATTCTTTCTTTTCTGAGTTGTTTAGAGCTGGTTTCTCTTGTAGGAACCTTTCGTACTCTTCCATGGTCATGTAATCGCGAATTTGGTACGCAATTCCAGGTTCGTTGTTTTTGAACCTTACGTATGTAACGCTTCCATCCTCCTCAGGGAAGTAAGCTGCTAACATCTGACCAAGTTTTCTCGGTGACTCGGAGCTCATTAAAAATGTCACTTTTTAAACGTTAAGTTTTTAGTCTTATTTTACCCTTTGTTTGTCAAGGTAGTATTGGAGCGCAATTTCTCCAAATTCTCTGTGTCGGAGTTCTTCAGCATTTTCCAAGGTGTACCTGGAGAACTCAAAGAAGTTGTCAAGAACATACTGCCATGCTGCTCTTCTGAGTTCGTCGGTATTTTGGAAGTGTTGCACCTTCGAGTCTTCTGACATGAAAAAAATGACCAAATTTCATTATATAACTGTTATTTTTTACGAAGTGAACTTTTGCACTTCGTTTAAAATACACTATTTTTGTGTTATGAGTGACGAAGTGAAGATTTGCACTTCGTAAAAAATCCCTGAAATCGTGAAGAACAGCGAGTAGGGGAAAAACCCCAGTCGCCAAAACTCTATGAAAATCGTGAAAAAACTCTATGAAAATCGTGAAAAATTGCGAGTACGGAAAAAACCGTAGTCGCCTAAAACACATGAAAATCGTAAAAAAAACTCTATGAAATCATATCTTTTATACAAGATAGAAAAAATAAAATTAACGTTAGTTTTTTTAAAATATTTTTTTTTATTTTGTATGTAAAGACAGGAAATGTTAAACACTGAGTTTGAAACAGTTAAAAAGATAGACAATGACACCAAAGTGGTTAGAATAGGTGATTTAAACGTAAGATACTCAAAGAAATACAACAAATATTCTTTGTCAGACATTATATCTCCATCTGGAAATAAAACATACCATTGGGTTGGAATTGCTTCAACTCAGAAAATTTTGACAAGAAATCCTGAGCTTATGATATCGGTAAGATTCTATGGAACTACAGCATATCTCATTGACAAAAGTCTTATACCAATAGTTTTGTTATGGATTGACCCAGTTGTTGGATATAATTTCATAACATATGGTTCATTCGATACGGAACGTTGTAGTGAAGGCTTACTTTACATCGTTCAGAAACCGAAGGACTTCAATACAAAGAGATATAAGATAGGAAGAACATATAATATAACTCAAAGATATGACAGTATAGTCAATAGAGTCAAGGTTGTGTTTGTGAATAATATGAGAGCTGCAGAAACAGAACTACTTGAAAAGTTTGAGAAAATGTATGGTGCTCCCATAAAAGGTAAAGAAACGTTTGAAGTAGATGAGATAGATAAAGCTATAAAATTATTTGACGAAGTTGCTGAAAAATACATGTAAAGCGTTTATTTTTCAAGCTTGACACCAAAGATGGCTCAGGTAGCTCTATAAGGTAAATTGTCTTGTCAAATCCTTCTGGCATTCCGAGTCCTTCCTTCCAACAGGAAAAACTTTTCCTTCCTACAGGAAAAACTTTTCCTTCCAACAGGAAAAACTTTTCCTTCCTACAGGAAAAAATTTTCCTTCCTACAGGAAAAAATTTTCCAGTTGTCCGTCCGTAAACCATTCAAATTTTCGAAAATTGAGAACTTTTTGGCCGACCTTCAGAAAAAGTTTTTCCTTCCGACAGGAAAAGTTTTTCCTTCCGACAGGAAAAGTCCTTCCATCCGACAGGACACAAACGGATGACTGGAAGAACTCTTCCTGAATGTCTTCCAAAGCCAGAAGAACCGACAGCCCCAGCACCACAACAGACTAAGACTCAAACACTTACATTTTTACGCTTGACTTTTTACAATTTGAACTTTGTTTGCGCAGATATGAATTCTGAAAGAAGTATGAGGGTCTTGTATGACTTTGTACTTCTCCCATAGTTCATGTCTGTCAAACTTACCTGCCATGGACTCTTTCATAAGTTCCATGAAATCGTCTTCGGACAATCCGGGGAAAAGTATAATATCAGTAAGTATTCTCTTTACATCCTTACTTAAACTCTTGGCTGTCTGTACACAAATGACAACTGAAATGTTAAAGTGTCTGAGCTTCTTAAGAATTCGACACATGTCTTGTTCTCTATTCTTTAACAAAGGATGAGAGGCGAAATCATCTAAGATAAGAAGACATCTGTGAGGGTAAGTCTTCCAATCGTAAGATTGCAATTTCTTCGAAATGTATTCTATCTCTTTCTGTTTGTTTCTGAAGTGTTTCTTCTCTAATATTCTCTGCATTTCCTCATTTGGGTCTTTAAACTTCGAATTGACATACTCATTTATAGCATTGTACTTCAAAACTCTTCTTTGGTACTTCTTTATCCAATCTAACAACTCAGAGTCTTTTATACATACTAACTTAGACTTCTTTATAATATCTTTGAACGAATTGACGGTTTGGTCAAATTGACCCGAAGTACTACAAATGACTACTAACTCATAGAATGGGTTCTTCTCATCTAGTTCTTGTTGTTGTGCAGCCATTTTAAGATAAGTGAAAGTCTTACCCGACCCAGGTGGTGCAATTAGACCTGTTATACCATTCTGAGCAAATAAGAACTTGTCATGTATGGGTTTTATCTGAGCATTTTCTAACTTCCTCTTGTTCTTATTTAAAACATTCTCAAATTTCTTGTCAATGTCAGCAAACTTTTTTTCTAACATATTTTTAGAAAAATTAAAATTTTTATCTTTTAGAAAATGTCTAGCGATTTCGCTATCTATATTCGAGACAAGCTTTTCGACAGCAAAACATCTGTCGACCATAAAATCTTACATAGTGTAAACAAGAAAGGGGAATTTGTTCTAAAGTTCTGTTTCTGGGAATATGACAAGAACCATAAAACATTAAGCAGAGCAGTCTTAAAATTTGTCAATGACAGACTTGTTGACAGAGATGACGCCTCTTAGAGAGATGAAGTCCAACAAAAGTTCTTAGAATGCAAAGAAGACACATGCGCTGTTCTTGAAGATGAAATAGAAAACAGAATAGATGAGCTATTAAATGACAAAGCACTTTTACAAAAATATGGTTCTGAGAAGTTTGACATAACTCCACCAGAAAAGAAGAAGAGAGAAAAGAAAGAGAAGAAAGTAGAAGAAGAGAAGAAAGAACCTGAACCAATTCCAGAGAAGGTGAGATATGACATGTAAAAATAAAATTTTATTTTTAGAACATTTCTGGGTCAATGTCAATGTTCTCTTCCTCTTTAGGAGCAAACACTGGCTTAGACTCTAAAATCTTTTTACCCAATTTACCTTGAACTTCAACTATCTTAGACTCATAATATTCATAGTCGTCTGCTTTCTTTGGTTCATAAGGTATAACAAGTTTGTATGCTTTGCCTTCTTTAAGGTTTGAGAACCTTCTGTCAAAACTTTCTTTGACTGTTAACAAACCTTCTATGTCTAAGTCTTCAAATTTCGCACCATTTTTAGTCACAATAGCAAACTTAACTGGTTCGATGTTCCAAACTTTGTCAAATGTAGACTTTTCAAAATGGTAGAAGTAAACATTCAAATATGTGAATGGGTCTAGTTCTTCTTTAAGTCCTGACATGTACTTGTTTACTGAGATGAATTTCGTCATCTTTTCTATCGGATAAAAAAATATTTTTTTTTAAAATTTACTCAGAAAAATTTTTCTTTGTATATACACCATTCTGTACGTCTAAAAGATTTTTGACGTTTGCCAAGAATGTTCGTTTAGACGCTGTCATATAACCATACTCTTGACAATATTGTTTATACGAGTCGTACAATGACCTTTCATCTAAACACTCAAAGTCAGTTTCATCTATGAACAGTTCATATACACTCTTGTTTGCTTCTAACAATGTTTGTCTCTCTTCGGTATGTGGAATTTGTCTTGGATTGAACTTAGAAATATCTAATGTCATGAAATATGAGAACAAGTGGTTGTAAAAGTCAGATGTCAAAGTTTCTGCTAAGTCGTCAAAATATTCTGTATCTTGCATATGAGCTTCTGACGTTCTGACAACTACATATCTTCTGTCAGAACTTTCTAACTTCATCGGAACGGCATTGTTTGAAACCATGATGAAATTTGCAACATTTTCACAAACTCTTTGGTCTTTATATTTTCTTTCAACAACTCCAACTTTGTCTGTTATAAGACTCTTCAAAGCATCCGAGTTCAAAACTTTTGTTGTATCTATACTTTGAAGTTCGTTACATACTATAAGTTTCATATTCTCTATTGAAGAGTTAAATTTACCGCAGATGTTTTCTAAGTTTGTCATATTAGGGTTCGAATAGCCCTCTAACAGTTTGCATAAGATATCTGTAAAGAAAGTGTTCTTACCTGTTCCTTGTTTTCCAATTACAATGAGAGCAGTTTCATTTTTAGCACTTGGATGTTGTAAGATGTTTGCAAACCAACATAAGATATACTCATAGACTCTTTCGTTTCCATTGCATATAATTTCTTTGACATGGTCTAACCAAGCTTCTATAACATTTTCTTTCCATTCTACTTGTTCGTATTTATATCCAGTGAAGATAGAATAGAAGTTTGGAGATGGTGTATAGAACTTTATACCACGAACTGAAAAATCTTCAAGCTTTGACAATAAGATATCCCAAGCATCTAACATCTTCATGCCAACTTGTACGACTTTTATTTTCTTAAGTTTCTGTCTACATTCTTGTTCTGAAACTATGGTTGCTCTTGGTTTGTTAAAGACAACATCCCATTCTTTCATGACATAACATTCTGGGGCAGAGTCGACATAAATGACTAAACGTTTCAAATTCTCGACTGCTTTGTTATAGTCTCTAAATGGACACATATTTCTGAAGGCTTGGAAGTCATAAAAATCTGAAACATCTATTCTGTACATTTTTATAAAAATAAAAAAAATATTTTTTTTTATTCTTGACTTTGTTCTTGAGCTATTTGTTGTTCTTGAGCTATTTGTTGTTGAAGTTGTTCTTGTAGTACAATACTTTCACCAGTTGCATCTTCCAATTCGAAACTTTCTGCCGTCATTGACAAATACATAGGACATAAAAGTTTTACAGGAACAAAGTTTGCGTCAACTAAGGTTAAGTTTATGTTTGCTAAAGTGTTTGAGTTTACTAAAGCTGAAAACTCTGCATTCGAATGAACAATAGGCAAACCAGCAGAGAAAGTGTTGTTTATACGCATGAGTATCTTTTGGTCATAGTAGTTTCTGTCGACATTCGAATAGCACTTTGAACCTAAGTTTGAAACAATATATAAAATAGGTGTACTTAAAGTCAATGGAATAGATAGACCTTGTATGACACCTTTTCCTGTTATAGGAAACTGTTGGTAGTAAAAACCAGATATAAGTTTTGTATTATAGCTCATATCGTTTATAGTAAACTCAGTCGGACATCCAAACATAATGAAACCTGCTCTAGTTGCAGCACATGTTACATCCGTCCTTAAAGTATTAAATAAGTCAACAAAACCTGTTGGTGGTATATCTGAGTAAGTATCTTCAAAGAAGTATTTTTTACCATTCACAACAACAAAGTCTTCTGGTGTCAAAAGAGCAAAACAGGCTTTAGTCGTCATCGTGTTTAAGGTCAGTTTACAATATCGTCCTTGAGGACTTTGTAAGTTTGTTGTTATAGAATTATATGACTCAGGGTTTTTAGTCGTAATAGTATAAACCACTATGTCTTCTGCCATTTACTTAGCAACTAAATTTTAATGAAATGTTGTGGTCGTCAAATATTTTTATAACGTCTGGGAAACTATATTTTAAGTTCAACGTTTCACCTCCTTTCATAACGTATATCTTGTCAATGACATTATATGAAACACCACAGCAAGCAATGTCGGGTTCTATTTCTTTGATGTTTATATCGTCTGCCTCTGTCAAAAGTTTCAATAGTTCTTTCAAAACTTCATGAGGTGCGATGACATATGAGTTCACTTTTACAGGGTTGTGTTCGACCAAGTTTAACATTATACCTAAAGCCTGACAAATCTTCTCCTGAGTTTTAAGTTTGTCTTTCAGTTGCATGTAGTCGTTTCGAATATCTGCAACAGAACTTAAGTCTCTGCTAACTTCAGGATATGTTGGTTGTTCTTTTACAGGAACTATTGTTATACCATCTTCGTCTTCGTATGGTTTCCCCCACTTCAACATCTCTTTCTTTGACATTGACAACAACACTTTGACTGTTTGTTTGAGTTGGTGAATTTAACTTCACATCTGCCACCGCCATTAAACCTTTTGAAACACTTACGCTTCTATTTTTCGGAAATGACATTTTACTTAGAATAAAAAGATGGACGTATTTGAGTATCTTCTTCGAATTGAAGCAAAACAAGTTTACACACACAAACAATACAAGTTCATTGACAGAATAGTTCTTTTATACAAACAATGGAAAATGTTATAGAATAGCAATATTTGCTGAACCAAAATATTTTCATAAAGCAAAGAAAGTTGTATAACTGAAATGGTGAAAGTTTCTTGAAGCAGACAAAAATATAACAACAAAACTGACCGATATTTCTAAAGGTAAGTTTATAATACAATACTATGTCAAAACTGGCGTACTGTCAATATTTGACGGAGAGAAGTCAGTTCAAGAACAACTTACTGACCCGCTGCAAAATCTGCTCGATGGAAGCTGTCGTTATACCAATCTGAGGAGCCCCAGCAGGTTTCATCGAACGAATTTTCAAAAGAGCATCTTTCCGTGAAAAGTGCTATTGGTTTTAAACTTCTTTGCTTTCAATTCATCTGGACCGTCTCTGTCACCAGTATATTGTATTTGAACTGTACCAACAGTTGAAATACCACCCATAAAGTCTTCTGAGTCAGCAAATGGAATGCCAAGCCAAAAGTTTGAACGGTCTCCATTTGTATATTGAGTTTTTTGACCTCCTGTATGAGTCCATACTTTCACATATGGCATAATAGAACTTTGCATTTCAGGGTTAATGGTTGTTGTGAAGTTGTTGTTAAAGTTCATAGCATCTAATGTCAAGTTGTATGACCTCATATCCTCAACTGTAGAATATTCTTCTCTTGGATAATATTTGCCATCTATGTTTATATGATATTTAATACCGGGGTTGTAGAAACAAGAATAGTCATTTATAGTTCGTCTGAAAAGAACAAACATAGTATCTGCATGTTCATTGCAGTGTTAAGGCAATATCTGTTCTTGCACCTGGGTCAGCACTTTGGTTTCCAACTTCACCTGCAAAGTCTTTGACAGATATTTGGTGTATAGGGAACAAAGTGGAACTGCAATATATTTGGCAGCTAAAGCATTTGAAATATCTGGGTCCAACATATAGACTGCAAGTCTGCTTTCTATTCTCTTGCATTCAAATTTTTCGCATGTGAACTTAACTGGGTCCCAAGCAGTTCCAGCAGCATTGAAATAATAGTTTACTTCAGTGTTGAAGTTTGAGAAACCAAAGTCTAAGTCAACTTTGTCTTTGCAAAATTCGGCGAATGACGTTTGATTCGCCCCCTTTACGTCTGTAAGAGTGAATGGGTCTTGCGTTGGTGCAATGACTAAGTTATTTTTGCTTGGAGTAAGTTCGATAGAAATTTTTCCTGCCCAGTTTGGCAAGTATCTTAAAAACCTGAAGATGAGAAAAGACAAAGGAACTCTAAGTTTCAGTTTTACTTTGGTTACTGCTGCTGCAGTTTGTCCAGAAAGGTTAACATAAACTCCTGGAACGTTAGGGTCAAGTCTTCTTATTTTCTCAATAGTTGCATACTGGTCTGTTTGTTCTCTAGCTTGTGGTTGTACTGAGTTTCTCAAGCGAACCATTCATAGTTTGCCCATGTTACTGTTTGGACTAAGTCAGAGTTAGAATATATCTTATATCCCATGAAAACTTCTGGAGCATATTGGTATCCGACATAGAAAATTCCATTGCAACCTTTCTTGTCAGACAACTTGGCAGAAGGTTTTATTTCAATGTCTTGTTCCACGTATAAGAAAAGAGTTGTCAATAGAAATAATATGAAACCTGTCGCAAGCAATATATCTGTTGTTTGAAGAACCTTCTCCAAACTCACCTACGTTTCCATAAGAAACAGCAGTTGTATATTCGTAATTTCCAGGAACTATTTCTGACCTTCTAATGGCATGTCGCATTCGTTATACCATTCGGAAACATTTCCATTCATGGCATCCAAAACTGTTGGCGTTATATTCTGAGCGGCGTACATTTCATATGGGTAAAAATATAGAATAGTTGGATTATATGTCATAATAGAACCCACGGGACCAAGCTTTACTTTCTTCCTGACTGAGTGTTTTAACTCTTCTTTTTCCTTCATTGCCACTACTTTCACTAGATGAAGTTACTTCTTCACTACTTCTACAACTCTTCTCTTTGGTGTCGCTTTGGTAAACTTGCCCTCTGCTTCAAGTTGTTGCATCTTTGCCTCATGTTCATCTAGTATTTTGCAAATTTCCCATGCTCTTTTTGCCTTTGGGCTCTGGTCGCCCATCTCAGGTAACCTATATCCTAGAAAGAGTTTGGCATAGTTTGTTGAGTCTTCGCGTATTGTTTTGCATGACTCTTTCCTGAGTTTGCGGTTCAAGCTCTTCAAACAGGCTGTCCATATGGAATAAGCTCGTTTCCAAATATATGTTTTTGTAGCCATTCTGGTTTTTCTTTCCATTTACCAACAATATCTTTTGTGAATGGGAAAGCTTCTTACCCAATCTTTCAGTCTTGCGTCATTTATTTCCGTAGTTGGTTTTATTTTGTCAAGGAACATGTTTTTCAATACTAACATTTCTTTGGTACTGTCCATTTGAGTTTTCTTAAATATTCATCCCTTCTCGATTCATCGCCTGCAAAGTAAGTTTTTATGACATTTTGTAAACTTTCGTTTGCAAGGTCATGTACAATAGGTTCTCTTCCTTCTCTGTCCTAACTCTCTTTCTAAACTCTTCACCAAATATACCATCTTATGGTTCTGTGTAGTTCTTTGAGATAAATGTTCTAGAACGTCAGGTGTTATATTTCCATCAGCCATGTTCATTTCATACTGGTCCAAAATATCTGCATCTTTCATATCTTTCAATGGCATTAAAGCCGCGCTTAAAATACCAGCTATATCTCGTTCACCATTCACTTCCATTGCGTCTACAACTTCTTGGAATTGAGGTTGTAAGTTTATGAACCACCTATCCGGATTAGCTTTATGACCCCATCTCATTGTAGTTCCATGTCTGCAGAAACAAAAGTAGGTCTGTTTCCATCTTGGCTAGGTTCTGAATGAACTTTAAACAATGTTTCATTTTATATGTTTTCTTGAAATTTAACCTTTTATTTTCACCGAGTTCATCCAAAGATTGAACGTTAAATGCTCGTAAGTAAAAAGGGTTGTTGTATTTGTGTACATTTTCTTTCAGTACTTCCATTCTATGCTGAATATTTTCATCTGGTGTTGGAGTCTTTTGTATGTCGGCAAACATTTTTCGATATTCTTCTACTGTGTCAGCCGAATTTTTTTTAGACTCTTGGAAATATTCCATATTCTTCGCATACACTTGTTGAGGGTCAAGATTTTCCGGCTGTTCCAAATCTTCATCTAGTTCTGTGAGTTAGTTTCCAAAGGAGGGACTTGTTCGTTTCCTTCAGGCTCTTCTAGCTGTTGTTGCTGAACTATTTCTTCCATGTCTGGTTGTATCTGAACTTCTTCCTGTTGAGTTTCTTGTACCTCATCTGCTGGCATTTCATATATTCCGAGACCGTTTTCAACAAGTTCCCTATCTAAGTCATCCGGACTCATAAACCTTTCTTCTTTCGTTCCGTCTCTATTTTTTACGCGTTTCATGAAGAGAGTTGTATTGTCATTTAGCTCTGACACCAAATATCTCGGAGTAAATTCGTTCATGTCATTTGGATGATATGCTATTAAATCATATCCCTTAGCGAGCTTGTATTTTCCAGGTTTGAGATTATATCCCATTTGGTGCTGAACCATAAAGCTAAATAGGTTCGGGTCAGTATTTCCTTCCTTGAACTTTCTAATAGCTTCTTTATATCTGTCACTAAAGTCAATAGTATCTGGGTAACTATACTCTTCCTTCAGCATTTTTAAGAATTCTTGGTTTCCTTGTTCTCTACTTCTTTTATGTCCTTGCTCTGGTTGTGGTTGTTGTTGTGCAGGGTTTTGAACTGTTGGTTGTTGTGTTGGTTGTGCTGGATTTTGAACTGTTGGTTGTGGTTGTTGTTGTGCTGGTTGTGGAGGTGGTTGTTGTGCTGGTTGTTGTGTTGGTTGTTGTGTTGGTTGTTGTGTTGGTTTTGGTGCATGCCTGTGTCTATGTCCATGTGACGATGTAAATGTTTTAGGTAGTCCTGGTGCAGGTGCTTCTCTTGGAGGGTTTGGTGGTATATAAGTTCCACTAGCTAGTATATAAGTTCCACCAGCTGGTATATAAGTTCCACCAGCTGGCACATATGTTCCATCTGCAGCGTAATGTCCTACCTGACTTTTCGTTCTTAAGAAAGCATTTACTAGGTCTGTTTTGGTCTGTTGTAACTCTTTTTCTTGACTTTCCACAACAGTTGCTCTAACGGCGTCATAGGCACTTTGAACTGCCTGTCTCGTTGCTGCATCTGTTATTTTCGTCATATTTTGTGCTACTTCTTTTAACTCTTTGTCGAAACCTTCAGACTTCAGTTTCTTTCCAGATGAGAAGTCGTTCACTTGTTTCACCTTACTATGAAGAGCTTCGAAGGCGTTCTTAAAGTCAGCATTTGTTAAAGCTTCATTTGAACTGTCTTCATCCGCTTGTATTTTTGTCCTTATTGACCCTATGAGTTGGGCTGCTTTAGCGTTGGCTTGGGCATCTAACCAGTCATTGTTAGCTTTTATATATTCTGCGCTTTTCATTGCCTTTTGCATGGCTGCGTCGTTATTTTTACTTTCTTGTGCTAAGTTTTCATACTGTACGGTTTGGTTTTGCAACTGTAAAAGTTTTTCTGCCTTTACATTTGCTTCAACTTCTTTTTTATACTCATCGCTTTCCATATATGTCTTCAGGGCTTTTTGTTTTATCTCTTCATCTTTCAGTACTTTATATTGAGTAGTATGGTTTTTCAAATTTATGACATCTTGTTCCATTTTTGCTACTTCTGTTGCTTTTTCTGACACTTTTTTCGCATATTGCTCTGTACTTAGTTCTTTCAGTTGTTCTTCTTTCTTCTTTTTCTCTACGTTTAACTCATTGAGTTTCTTTGTGTGTCTGTCATATTCTAGTTTCTTTTCGTTTTCACTTATTTGCTTCTGTATGTCTATGTTTGACTTTTTGACATCTGTTATTTGATTTTTGAGTGAACTCAAATTCATTTGACTTTGAGGGTTATAGGCTGTTCCGTCTGCAGCTCCACCATAGCCTGCCATTTTCGCTAAAAGTGCCGCTCTTAAACCTCCACTCTGTGCACCAATGACTCGGTTTAAAAGCATAGGATTGCTTGACATTTGTTGCAACATAGTGGGGTCATTCAGCATTTGTTGTTGCAACTGTTGTTGTGGTGTCAGTCTTACTATTGGATGTTTCAATGCTCTCTTCCTCTTACGTATATTCTTACGTAGCTTACGTGGCATTTTAAGTGAAGTTAAAAAGCGGCTTTTGACAGATGTTTATATGACACTTTTTGTTCAGCACAAAAAACTACTCGGTCAAAGTGTTGTCAGTTTTGTAAAATAACCGTTCTATCTTGTTTTAAAATGGAGAAAAGGCTTCTCAAAGTATACTTCCTTGGAACGCCTGTAACTTTTCCTGTAGCGACGATAGACCCTTACTTGTCCGGACAAAGTTATACTATTTTGAGTGCTCTACAAAAAAGTCAACGGCGACGACTCTCAAAAACCGTTGTGTAAAAAGTTTTACCGTTGGACAAAAAAGTATATATAGAAAACAAAAAACGTTTATAGTTCATTCAATATTTGAGATGGAACGGTTTGCCAACGGTAACTATTAAATAAAATAAAAAAATAGAGGGGGTTACCGTTGACAAAAACGGTTTATTTCAAACTTTTCTATGAGTGGTCCGAAAAAAACAGTTCATTTTTCATAATGGAAGGAAGAAAAAGTGTCGCAAACAATTCGTCGACTACCTCTGCAGTTAAAGTTCCTACAACTTATGTCTCACCATTCTCAAAACCCTTACGACCTCCTATAATACCAAAGCAAGTCCAATCAGACTCAAATCAGACACCAAACATACGCAAAGTTCAACTAAAAACTTACACTCCTACAGAACCAGAAGGTGTCTTCTCATTCTCAACAACAGAAGCAAGATATAGAAGACTCATTGCAGCTTATCCAAACAATTTGTCCTTAACAGACAACAATGACTATGATAGATATTTCAAAAGTATAATAAAACCAGTCGAAACATTAGAAAACAAAGTTCAAAACCCGACAGTAATGGTTGACTTTTTCTTGTCGAATTTGCCTTATGTTTCAACTATGATATCTCTTCAAGCAATTGACGAGTTCATTATTTGCTGTGAACCAAACTTAAGAGAACAGCTATATGAAACACTCAACGACTTTCGTCCTTATCCTTTAACTTACAATTGGAAAGAAGATGAAAACAAACGCGGTTCTTTCTCCTGGAATCTTTCCATTGTTGCTCCAGCTGGTGTAGCTGCACATCCATTCGAAATATATCCAAAATTGCATTACGAAAACAATATGCATATTATAACAACAGCCGCTTTAGAGATTCCTGAACGGGTGCCAGATGGAGAAGAAGTTTCAATAATATCTGTTCAAGCAAACCGAGTTGCAATGCCACTTACAGTATGCAAATTCACTCACTCAAGCAGACAATTCTATCAAAATCTTGAGTTCGTTTTTACTGGCACAGCCAAAATGCTTCTCAAAAAACCAGAACAAACCACAATAACCATCTTCTTATCTGGTTATTGTGAAGATGAAGACAATTCGGACGAAGAAGAAGAGGAGGAGGAGGAAACAAGCGAAGACTCAGACGATATCCAGTTCATTTCCATCCGTAAAAAACATTAAAGCAAACATTTCAGAATAAAAACTTCATTTTATACTAACATCTTCGGGGCTAGAGGGCACGAAGTGCCTGGAGGCCCCATTACCTTTTTTTTTTTTTTTTTTTTTTTTTTTTTTTTATCAGTCATAGTATTGTTTGACAAATATACTATGGTGAATAATCAATGATGTATATGCGACGAATATTCGTATTTCAAAATCAATAACTGTTCTAACAGATGTTAAGAATATGTTATTCTATATGGATGAGCATTGATCGTTCCATGGGGCGGCGACAAATTTGCCCAGCCAGTAAAGTATTCAATTTTTTTGCATTTTTTTTAAGGGTGCACACGAGAGGATCATGTAAACTTCAGAATTTAGCTTCTTAACTTAAATCATGGAATGTCTCAAAGACAAAAGTAGCATACAGCATGTAAAGCTAAAGAAAGATAATCATAATTAATACCTTAATTTTTAATATTACGCATTTTTAGGTGCAAAATTTAAAAACATTCTAATACAATAGAGCAGTTTCCAAAAGTAGCATACAGCATGCAAAGCTAAAGAAAGATAATCATAATTAATACCTTAATTTTTAATATTACGCATTTTTAGGTGCAAAATTTAAAAACATTCTAATACAATAGAGCAGTTTCCAAAAGTAGCATACAGCATGAAAGCTAAAGAAAGATAATCATAATTAATACCTTAATTTTTAATATTACGCATTTTTAGGTGCAAAATTTAAAAACATTCTAATACAATAGAGCAGTTTCCAAAAGTAGCATACAGCATGCAAAGCTAAAGAAAGATAATCATAATTAATACCTTTAAAGTTTAAAATCTTGATTTTTTTTAAAATCAAATATTTATAACTTTAATACATACAGCTTAAACCTTATACTTGTTTTCTCTTGTGAGAAAGCAATCTTACAAAGCTAACAATCCTAAAAAATAAAGAATTAAAATTTAATAATTTAATCTAACAAAATTTCTCTCTTTATCCTTTTGCACTCTTTATATGCAACTCAAATCCATCATATAATATTCCTATAATACTCTTGCCTCAAACAATGACGAACAAACTGCTATTCTCATTTAATTACAGACCAAATCTATTCAAATTTCTGAATTTTTAATTTTCATTTCAATTTCAAATGGAATTAGAAGAAGAAACTATCTTTACTGTTATGGATCTTTGTAAATTTGGAGTTAAACAAGAAATACAAGCACAGTATGGATATGGTGAACGTGTCAGGAAAGAAAGATCTCAGATTTCATTCCACTGCAAATATCCAAAATGTCCTGCACATTTTAATGTTGCAATCTTGGATCAAAATAAATACAAACTAATCAAAATAGTTGAAGAACATGATCATTCCGCCCCAAATGACAAAAGTCAATATTCGTCTGTCTTTTATCGCAAATATTTAGAACATTACTTCCAAACAGATGACAATCAAAGAGCGATAGCACAGCTAAATGCATTCAAAGATCTTGAAATTCCTCTTACAGGTCCGTCCATTCCAGAGATGTACGCTCAAAAACCACGTGCAATCAAACGATTTGCAGAGAGAATACATGCTCTTCAAACTAGATATTCTCCTGACGATGTTGTGTCATTGCAAATCTTTGTTCAGACAGTACAAGAAGAATCTCCAGATGATCTCATTGCATTTGAAGTCTCAGACAATAATATGTGTTTCTATTACGCGCCTTTTGAAGGCAAAGCTTATGCGCATAGTATCAAGACATTTCATATAGACAGCACCTATAAATTGTTGCGATCAAACATTCCATTGTATGCATTTACTGGCAAAATCAAAGATTTTCACATTTTCCCTTTTTTATGTTTCTTTTGTCAACCAGACACTTATCAAAACATTCAAGTTTGCGTGGGCTCCTATCTCAGATGGGTAACAATTGAGCCAGAATACATTAGCATGGACTGTGCTCCACAGATAGCTCAAGCAATAGAAGAAAGCATTCCACAAGCTCAAATACTTTGGTGCGGAGTACATGTTCTTCGTGCAATTCTTCGCAAATCAAATAAGTTTTCTTCTCAAGAAAAATTTGAACAATTCTATAATTTGATGAAGGATTTAGTCTTCAAATTAGGTGCAGAACATGAGGAAGAAGCAAATGCTGCCTATGATCAAGTTCTGGAGTTGCTCGACACAGATCCAACAGCATCTCAATACTTTAACAGACAATGGCGTTACAACATATCAAGATGGATTGCTCGTGACAGGCGTGAAGGCGACGCAACTAACAATATTGCCGAAGCTCATTTTAGAGCACTCAAACATGACTATTTTCCTGATCGAAAAAATCTCAGAATTGATGATGTTATTATAGAAATTTATACAAAAGTGATACCATCTTTCGTTATCAAACTCAAAATTGATCAAAATCCAGCAGATGACCGTGTTATTAGGATCATGGAAAAAGCAACTAACGCAGAAATTGATGTAAAAAGACAAAGAAAAATCGAGAGTATTTCAATGCTCAATAGATTGCTCAATGCTGTTAGTGATGACTCAATAGATCCCACTAAAATATATCCTACCTTGAAAGTATTATTACAAAGAACTCATTTTATTTAATTTGAGGATGTTTTATTGTCGTCTGGAAAAGTGACAAAATTATTATTGTCGTCTAAAAAGGTGACAAATTATTATTGTCGTCTGGAAAAGTGACAAAATTATCATTGTCGTCTAAAAAATAGATTTTTCAAGCATGTTTCGGTACCTAAATAAAGGAAGAACATCAATTCCATCTATGTATATAGTATGCAAACACGCATGATATATGGAGTAGCTCTTTATCTGGCTAAAAATCCTATTATTTGAAAATTCGCATTGTCGTCTAAAACCGCCAGACGACAATAATAATACCCCATTTAATTTTGATTTTAATTTTAGATTAAATATTATAATTCCATTTTAATTTTTTAGGATTGTTAGCTTTGTAAGATTGCTTTCTCACAAGAGAAAACAAGTATAAGGTTTAAGCTGTATGTATTAAAGTTATAAATATTTGATTTTAAAAAAAATCAAGATTTTAAACTTTAAAGGTATTAATTATGATTATCTTTCTTTAGCTTTGCATGCTGTATGCTACTTTTGGAAACTGCTCTATTGCATTAGAATGTTTTTAAATTTTGCACCTAAAAATGCGTAATATTAAAAATTAAGGTATTAATTATGATTATCTTTCTTTAGCTTTGCATGCTGTATGCTACTTTTGGAAACTGCTCTATTGCATTAGAATGTTTTAAATTTTGCACCTAAAAATGCGTAATATTAAAAATTAAGGTATTAATTATGATTATCTTTCTTTAGCTTTACATGCTGTATGCTACTTTTGTCTTTGAGACATTCCATGATTTAAGTTAAGAAGCTTTAAAAAAAAAGCAAAAAAAAAAGTAATAAAATAAAAAAATTTTTAGTATCGATAATCTGAAATATGTTGTTTACTTAAACCGCGAGCGAAGCGAGCGGCTTAGTTTCGTAATTTCGTACAATCTTTTTTCGAATTTGTTCTTTTCTTAAGCCGCAAGCGAAGCGAGTGGCTTAGTTTCGTAATTTCGTACAATCTTTTTTCGAATCTGTTCTTTTCTTAAGCCGCAAGCGAAGCGAGCGGCTTAGTTTCGTAATTTCGTACAATCTTTTTTCGAATCTGTTCTTTTCTTAAGCCGCAAGCGAAGCGAGTGGCTTAGTTTCGTAATTTCGTACAATCTTTTTTCGAATCTGTTCTTTTCTTAAGCCGCAAGCGAAGCGAGTGGCTTAGTTTCGTAATTTCGTACAATCTTTTTTCGAATCTGTTCTTTTCTTAAGCCGCAAGCGAAGCGAGCGGCTTAGTTTCGTAATTTCGTACAATCTTTTTTCGAATCTGTTCTTTTCTTAAGCCGCAAGCGAAGCGAGCGGCTTAGTTTCGTAATTTCGTACAATCTTTTTTCGAATCTGTTCTTTTCTTAAGCCGCAAGCGAAGCGAGCGGCTTAGTTTCGTAATTTCGTACAATCTTTTTTCGAATCTGTTCTTTTCTTAAGCCGCAAGCGAAGCGAGTGGCTTAGTTTCGTAATTTCGTACAATCTTTTTTCGAATCTGTTCTTTTCTTAAGCCGCAAGCGAAGCGAGTGGCTTAGTTTCGTAATTTCGTACAATCTTTTTTCGAATCTGTTCTTTTCTTAAGCCGCAAGCGAAGCGAGTGGCTTAGTTTCGTAATTTCGTACAATCTTTTTTCGAATCTGTTCTTTTCTTAAGCCGCAAGCGAAGCGAGTGGCTTAGTTTCGTAATTTCGTACAATCTTTTTTCGAATTTGTTCTTTTTGTCAACCGCGAGCGAAGCGAGTGGCTTTTTATTTAAAAAAAAATTTTTTTTCTTTCTTACTTTTTTTTTCCCTTACTTACAAATTTGATAGTAACTTTCCAAATCTCTCTATCATATAATAATAAATTAATCTATTTTTTTTTCAAATCTGACGCTTTACATTTCTGATATGTAAACCTGTCACTTTTCACTTCACTTCACTGGGCAAGTTTGTGCCCCCTCATCGTTCCATCAGATTGATTTCCTCTGAATTGAGAATTTGATTCTTATTCGTCATTCGTTTATTTCGACGATACTATGCATAAAGCAATTTCTGCAGATGTATATCACGAGAGAATATTGATTGTCATGTAATCATTTAATTTTCATGTGTGGTCATTCGCTCATAAAATTAAGCCTTAGAATGACTCTCAATAAAACAAGATTTGATCATTCCAAATGTGTGTCAAGAATAAATCTATCCTCTTGGATTGAAGATCGATTTTAAAAATTTTGTTTGGATAAAAACTTAGATTTTGCGGCATATAAGCTAACTCATATAGTAAAATAGATATATCTGATTTCTATCCTTAAAATTCTTTTTTTCGAATAAATTTTTGATTTTTTAAAAAATGATAGCAATTATATTACACTTAAATATTTCTAATTGTAAAATGTTCATCGTTAATTTTAATTGAAACAGTTTATTTTTTGTGAGGAGATAAAAAACTATAGTGATTTTGATCATGTAAATGTGTTTGTAATATTAATCATATGAGATGGTTTGCGCTTTCAAATTTTTTAATGTAAAATATGGTAATATATCATTAAAATATTAAAAGTGAAAAGTGAAATGTTTTTATCGTGATTCGTTTTGAATGGTTTGAGAGAGTCAAAGATTTTGATAGAGTTAGATTGAATGGTTGTTCGACCATAAATTAACAATCAATCAAGAATCTTATTATATGTTTGAATTCATACTAAATTACTATTGAAATATTTTGAAATGTAATGTGGTCATCGGGTTATTGAAAAATTGATTCGAAATTAAAATACAAAATGGGTTTCTTCAGGAAAGAACTCCTGTATGTTTTAATCTTGGTATGTGGATCCACATTTGTTGGTCAGTCTCTTGGTTACTATTCTCCAGCAGGTCCTCAAATTGTTCCAGATCTTGGTTGGAAAGATAGTACTGGTACATGGTTCAGTACTCTAAGCTCACTTACAGCCATTATTGGTGGTCCAATTACAAATATCATTGTACCAAAACTCGGAAGAAAGCTTCCATGTTTCATTTTCTCATGCATTGCATTAGTTACTTGGATCTTGATTGGTATCACAAAGAGAAGTTTCTCATGGTTAGCTTTTGTTGCCAGATTCATTCAAGGCATTTGCGTCGGTGGCTTATCAACAATTTGCTCAATGTATATTGTCGAAATTTCTCCACCAGAAAACAGAGGACAGTATGGCCCACTCCACCAGTTCGGTGTTACTCTTGGTATGGCATACTGCTATTTGCTTGGTATTTGGTGCGGATGGCGTTTAGTTACTTTCCTCTGCATGGTTTTCACAGTTCTCCTCTGCTGCCTTATCTGGTTTGTCCCAGAGAGTCCCGTCGTTTTGGCGCTTAAGCATCAGGAAGTCGCCAACATCAAGAAAGAAAGTTTATTCCAAAAGAAAAACACACCTTCCATCATTGCCGCATTCTTCTTCATGTTCTTCCAGCAGTTCTCTGGTATCAACGCTTTGGATACAAACCTTGAAATAATCTTTGAAAATGCAAAAGTTGACCTTAATCCAAGTGTCTGCGCACTTTTAGTCGGTTTATCACAATGCATATCCACAGCTAGCGTTACTTACGTCGTTGGTAAATTCGGAAGAAGAATTCCATTCGTCATTTCAGGTTTTGGCCAAGGTGTTACACTTTTACTTACATGGGCTGCTGGTGTATGGAATCTCAGCTCAATCATTCCAATTGTTGCCATCTTCCTCGATTTCTTCTTCTTCGGTCTTGGTCATGGTCCAATTCCATGGTTCATTTGCCCTGAATTGTTCGAAGATAGTGTCAGATCATTCGCTATTTCCCTTTCTACAGGTCTTAACTGGCTCTTCGTTTGCATCGTCATTTTAATTTGGCCACAGATGGAGAAAGGAATCGGCGCAAGCTGGGGCTTCTTCATTTTCGCTTGGATCTGTGTTGCTGCTGGTGTTTGGGGTATCTGGTGGATGCCTGACACTCAACAGCCAGAAAATGATGACACACAACATATTGACAACCATTCTGAGGAAGAAAACAAGAAGGAAGCTCCTCAACCAGATATTTCCGAATTGTAAGCATCTTATTTTTGTTTTGACTTTAAAATTTACTATTCTATCGATATTATCTTACCTCGGATTGATTTTGACTCTGATCTTATAAATAAAAAACTATCATTTATAAAAAGTCAATCTAAAACTATCAAATAAATGAATATTAGTATAAATTTGAATTATAATTTTGAGATTCAAAGATAAAATCTGCAGTTAATAAAGTGAAATCTTTTACTTCATGATTTGTGTTCATAAATCAGCATTGAATGTATATATAACTTAATTGTTTGAATTTTATTGAGATAAATAACAATTTCATTCATATCAAGCAATAAACACTTGTAAAAATGTTTCATTTAACAATAGATTTGATGTTCTGTCTAAGTGAAAATCAAGAAAATTAATTCTTTGCAATATCAAAATCAAAAGACGAAAAAGTGCATTTACTTTTTAACAAGATGAAATTTGATATTGAATCAAAACAATACCACACGAAATTAACTCTTTCTCGACCTCTAAAATCAGAGCAAACAGTTACACGGTCAAAACAAGCCAATTTTATTGAGGAATTTTTCAACAATACAATGAAAACTGTTTGCACAGTATCAACTATATCGATCATAACAGTGAGATTAAGTACATTTGATAGATTAAATATGTTTTTATTTACTCAATCCTTTTATTATATCCTTGCAGATCAAACAAAATGAAGAATGATGATAAATTTGAATTTTGGAAAAAGGAAAACTTTGTTTATAAATTCAATTTTATTCTTCAATGAATATTCGAATTATTGCGTACCTGCTTGAACAAGAAGATTCAGGATCTTTTTGTGATTTTCATTTTGATTTTGTTTTTGTTTTGCATAATAAAGTGGAGTTAAGCCCATACAGTCTTTATCATTAAGATTAGCATGAATTGAAACTAAATATTCGACAACTTCAAAGCGCCCCTCGCTTACTGCGATCATAAGCGGAGTGACATTGAATAATCCTTTTTCATTTTTATTACACCCACTTTGAACGAGAAATTTAACTATTTCAAGATAACCTTTTTGTGATGCAATATTGATTGGATAGTTTCCAGTCTTATCTTGTTCATTCGGATTTGCTCCAATTGAAACAAGATATTTGACTACTTCAAGATGACCTTGAAATGTTGCAGCATAAATTGGAGAAACTCCAAGAAAATTCTTTTCATTCGGATTTCCTCCGACCGAAACAAGATATTTAACTACATCAAGATGACCTTGTTGTGATGCTGTAAAAATGCAATTTCCTCCATCTTTTTGTTTAGAGTTAACATCACAGCCAATACTATGTAAATATTTAACAACTTCAAGTTTTCCTCCCGTTGATGCAACAAAAATTGCATTCATTCCCCTTTCTTTATCTCGCCAATTTTTGCTAAAACCATTATCAATTAAATATTGGACAATTCCAAGATGCCCATAGAATGATGCTAAAAGCAATCCATTAAATCCACTTGCATTGGCCACATCTTTGTCACAATCTGCTTCAATAAGAGATCTTACAAGTTGAAGATCTCCTTGAACACATGCCCAAAGAAATGTAGTATATCCTTCCTCACCTTTCTTTTCACTTAATCCACATGCACATGAAAGTACCATTATCAATTTATTTCCATCATCTGATATTTGTTTAAGGTAATTATAAGTCTGCATCATTTCAAAATCCATAGGCATTTTAATTAATTTTGCAATTTTACTAATTGATTGCTGTCATTTATTATTTTCATTATGGCATTTGAATATATCGTCCATGAGTTGTGCATTTTGTTTAAGAAGTGTTGATACTTCATTTTGGAGTTGTTCATTGTTTTTGTTGTTAAGTGTTGCGATTTCATTTTTAAGTTGATTGATTTCTTCCTTGAATTTGTTATTTTCATTTTCAAGAGTATTAAAATCGGTCTTATATTGATTTAAATAATCAATTAAGTTTCCAGATGATTTAAGTTTCAAAATACTTTTGTAACTGTCGAGAACGTTAATCACGTCTTCGAACGAATTAACTGAAACATTGCACTTACGAACAAAACCATAAATTTTAGATGAATTGTATTTCGTTTTACCTTGCGAAAGAAGAGTTTGAAAGTCATTTGGGTTTAGATTTGTTTTCTCTAAGACTGTTGGAATGTCATTTTCATCAATAATATCGTAAAAGTTTCTTTGATCGATGTATGATTGTATATTGTTCGCAATATAATCAAAATCGATAGTAAGACCTCCACTCATCAAAAAAAAATCTGACAGTTAGATTTTTTATGCAAGATTAAACATATTATGCTCATACATCATATATGAATTTTTTATTGAAGAATTATTCTGAATAGCAGGAGGCAGAATTTTCAAAAAAAAATTTTTTTTCATGGTGTCACATGAAAGTTTGATAATAGAGAATCGATAATATGCATAATTAATCATTTTTCACAACATAATAAAAGATAAATTACATGTACAGTGCAGTTTGCGCAACTTTGTTTCTCTCCAATAAACTTGAAATCATATTCTTCGCGTCTGTCTCTCAAAATTTGAGTGAATTTAGATCTATTTCATATGTTAAATCTAAAAAAATGTTATCGAGTTTAAAATAGTAAAGTCGAAATGCTTTATTAATATATTCTATAAAATATTCTCTATAATTTTACACTTCATCTTTTTTGTTGCTTGATTTCGAAGACTTTTCAAATGAGAACAAGGCAATGAGAGTAGGAAGGATGACGAAACCGTGCAAAATACCGAAAACGCCAGATCCGAGAAGGAAAGAAGCGAAAGGTGGGAACAAAAGAATTGCGCAAGGATAAAGGAAGCAAGCAGCGACCAATGTAGTAACAAGAGCAGAAGAAACAGGGGTAGCGAAAGAAACCAAAGAATACTGGATCTTTCCGAACAATGACCTATTAGACTTATCATGAGCAATAGCAAGCATTGGCTGAATAATGAAATCAGCGCAGAAACCAGCAGCGATTGAGATCATGATAGCTTCATTTGTACCAATAGACCATCCTGTGATGTACATGATACCCATAATCAACAAACAAGTGCAAGACATTGAATAAACAACCATCAATGTATATCCAATTCTCAATGTCGAACAGAAAATTACGACAGCGCCAATAGCGAATGAAATTACAACAGTTTCGAAGACTTGTTTAGGAAGCATGTCTTCAGTAACCATTGCATTTCATTGTACACCAGTATGGAAACCATCTAAACCAGCTGCTTGGCAAACAGGATCATATTTAATTCTGTTGGCCAAATTCTCACATTTGTCATATAAAGTTTTCTTTGAAGGAACACTTAGATCCTGTGGAATGAAGAGATTTGCCTTCATACCGATGTATTTAAGGGAATAGTCATCATTACTGAATCCGATTGTATCTGCTTTGAGAGATCCTGGGACATAAGAATCTGGTTCTTCATACAACAACTCAGACAAAAATACCTGCCAAAGCCAAGCTGTTTCTTTGTATTCTGTTGGAGTAATAGGGAACTTTTCTGGAATGGAAATGTTCAATGCGAAAAGAGGAATCCACTTATCAATCCATTTATCAATTGAGAAAATCCAGTTCCATGTTTCCAAAGGAGAGACACCGAAATTAGCTGTTATTGCATTATCAATGATCTCCGTATCATTTCTAATGATATCCCATGCCTTGTGAATACATAACTGAACATTTGGATCTGTTATATTTATAGGAATGAACTCAGCTCTTCCGTAATTATCAATTGTAAATCTATCTTTGAAACTTACAACTGGTTTTGGTTTGAGTCCCCAGACGTAGACAAAAGAGAAGTCATCTAAAGCAGTTGAGAAACCATTGTATGCAAGTGAATAAGCTCTTTGCAATGGATGGTTATCAGGAAGGAATTGGAGTTCTGATTTCGTTGGAATCTTCATTGCAAGATATCCAAAACATGCTGTCCATGCTGCGAAAACTAAGACAATTGGAAGTCTGTAGTGATACAAGAAAGGAGCGAGTTTGTTGAATACGAATCTCTCGTATTTGGTGTACTTTTCGATTGGTAAACCAGCAGCGTTTACATTGAAAACAACACATTTGTGGAGGAAATCGAAAAGTCCTGTATGTGGATATCTCTGATGTGAATCATCAGCTTCATCACGTGTTTCTAGTTGAGAAACAGACTGTATTGTATCAAGCATGTCATTGTGTTTCTCCCATCTCTTTGCCCAGATGGAAACAATGCCTAAATACCATGTAAACGTGACAATAAATGTAAACAACAATAACATGAAACAGAAAATACCAAAGAAGTTCATGATTCTTACTCCTGATGAAGAAAGAGCCAAGAAAGAAACAGCGGATGTTGTAATTGATGTTGACAAAGCAATCAAACCTCTTTGGAGTGCGTAAGCGAGTCTTAATTTGTTGTTTGTTCCATAAACATTTCTCGACTGCTTGAACAACTCAAAGATGATGAAAACACAGTCAGCGCCAATACCACAAATTAAGAACAAACCAATGACATCAATGACATCGACATGTGTGATGCCAAAGAACATTCTAAGGCTGCATAATGCACATGGAATTGGGAAGAAAACACCAATAACACCAAGTAACGATGTAAAGAATGATCTCTGTACAATTACTGCGAAAACAAATGTGAAAAGAAAAGCTCCAATCAACCACCAGACTTGTTGAAGAATAAGAGCAGCAATCTTGAAGTTCAAACCGAAGACAAAGGCAGGATATGCATGTGTACCATATGGAGCACGCTCTGAGAAGGCATCTACTGGTTGTTCGAACTTTACTTGCCATCTTCCGAGTTTATCTTCTTGTTCCTTCTGACGATCAGCTTTATTCTTGTAGCCTTTAAGAGGAAGAGCAAATGGATACATGGATCTAAGTCTACTTGAGGTCATTGTCTCATTATTATAATCATTTCCGACATAAGTAGCAGTAAGACGGACTTCATCGGCTCTGTAGAATTCCTCGAAGAATGATTGGTTAAGCATGTCTGGAGTTGGGTTCGTAACGTTGTACTGGCGCTTGAAATAATTCTTGATATCTGTAATGATGGATTTGAAGGCAATACAGTTGGTATCTTCTTCTAATGAGGATAGTCTGTTCTTCATGTAGTCTAATAGCTTGTAAACAAGATCTTTTCCGAAGCCTGGAAGAGAATCCATTGGAATCTTAAAGCAAACATCGGACCAACCTGGAATTGCGTGCATTTCATCTTCCATCTTCCAGATTTCTTGCATAATTCTGTAGTCTAAGATGTTTTGTCCCTTTCTTTCGAAAATTACAGCTCCCATCTGTGTCAATTGGAACTGATTTGGTAATTTAATTGTTTCACCGAACATGCCGAATATTGATCTGTAAGTATCTTGTTCGGCACCAACGTATGCATCCCATTTTTGTGTGATTGAATCACCATTCCAACGGTAATAGTTAGAATTAGCTTGTGGTCTGATACCATAGACAAGTGTAAGATACAATGTAAAGAACAAAGTCATAAGAATAACGCATATTATTGGAACAAATGGGTGATCATAAATAAAACTTGCATAAGCTTTAGCGTAGGAGTTGAGTTTGAATCCCTCATCACCTTGAGGTTCATCGTTTGTCTTTCCGGACAGCAGGGGAGCTGTATCCGGTTCTGACATTATTGATTTCGCGTCATCACTGCATTTACATGAACTGAGAATTATTCGTGCATAAAATCATTGATGTCATATATAAAGGTGGATATATTTAATTGGATTATAACCTTTCAAAAAATTAAAAATAACATCTGAAATTTCTTTGTGCATGGAACGATTATTTCTCATTTTTCAAGTTTCCAATACATAATTACTATTTGATGTTATAGTAAAAATTTTTATTTAAATTTCTCCAAAGTGTGGCCAAGACTTTACTCAGAATCATAAGTTTTCAATGTAAAGTATTCAATCCTTTCAATTTTTGAAAGGAAAATTAGGTCATGCTTCTTTGAGTTAATCTTTTCAATTTCTACCTGTGATTCCGAATTTTTGGAATCAATTTTTAGTTGTTTGTTAATGCTATCCCAAATATAGTTTAATTCGCATGAAATTGGTTCATTTCTTAAACTTTTTTCGTGATCGATTGACAAGTAACTTCATTTAGCGATTTAACGCTTCATTACTATTGCTATTTTAAAGAACTATTTATTTAATGGTGTTCTAATCCGCCGATTCAATATTTAATTGTAAAATCGAAAATTTATTTCTTATAACACATATTCAAGAAAACATTAGTAAATCTCTTAATACTAATGCTATTTTAACTTAACTATTAGCGAACGGTTTCAAAAAGAAACGTCTCTAATACCCTATATTTCCAACTCTTGGAAAATTTTCATGACCCCCTACCCAGGGTCCTAAAATGGGTATTTTCCTCACACAGACACCGTGGTTTTTTGAGCCGGGAAATAAATAGCGCAGACAGTTTCTACATATAGAGACATGCTTATACTTAGAGTTTGACGGGAATCTAAAGTGATTTTTTTCTGCATCGCGAAATCTAATGCAATCTCAAAATCATGAAGAAACTGCGAATCGGAGCGCAATTTTTTAATATGTTAATATATAAAGGTACCCCTACTACTGCAAATGCTTCAAATGAAAATCTAAGAAATCAGATTAATTTGATCACATTAGTATAGTATTGGTCAAACCAAAAACTCATATGTTGATATATAGCCTATAGATATTCATATTATCTACTTTTCATTGAATTACATAAGATTTAATAATCTCATAAATATTCTTTTTAATTTTCCAAATTCCGTGTGCATTTAGATTGCCTATACCTGTATATAATAATTCTAGAATGGTTTGGTTAGATATTAAGTTTTTTAGATTAATATTTTAACATTTGATAAAACAAGCATTTGTTCCATTTTAGAATCGCCATTGAACTCTAGTTTGACTAACATGATGTTGTATGATCAAATAAATTCTAACTTCATGAGATAAATTTTGAAATTAGAAAATGCGATATCTGACTCAAATATTTATCTGAACACATTTAACATTCAATGATAAACTAAAGTACTATACAGCAGATTCGATTTGGCTTATATTTTATATAATCAACAAATAATCCTATAAAATTGTGCTATTCACGTTGCTCAAAGATGTATTGAACATTCCCTACTTGTGTATTGATAAAATTAGATATAGATTCTAATGTAAATCGATATTTTGAAAATTCATATATATTTTGTCTTGGTTTGGCATTTGATCGTGTTGAAACCGGAATTGCAATATATATCATCTAAATATATAACTATCAAAATATGAGCTATAGATTTTTAAATTATTCTCCTGAATATGAGTGACTAACATAATTATATTGAATTGAGTAGTAAGAATCATAAATATTAGAATCTGACGATAATTTATTATAACTTTATATAGGAACAAGATTATAAATGATGATGAAAATAAAGATTAAATTTAAATCTGAAAATTTGAAAACATTAAGTGTATATGATAGCATTACAAAATTAAATTTTATGTGGAAGAGGAAATAGAGGAATTAGAAGTATTATGAGAAAATAATAAGATATAAAAACAAGATTCTATTAAATGAGTTAATTTATAGAAAGGAATAACAGTGTGAATGTAGTAAATGAATGTTTTCATGATGTATTATTGAAATCTTAAGTTTTGTTAAGAAGATAATAAGGGAATCAAATTTTGTATTAGGAAGTTTGACCGACAAGAGTGTACACTCTTGTCGGTCTGCATGTCTCATTCGGGAGACATTGTCACTGCATGTCTCCCAGAATGAGACACTCTTCCGCATTCATAACTTGAATGCGGAAGTTTGACCGACAAAGTGTATGTGCACTCTTGTCGGTCTGCATGTCTCATTCCGGGAGACATTGTCACTGCATGTCTCCCAGAATGAGACAATCTTCTGCAATCAGAATGTGGTTGCAAAACTTTGACCGACAAGAGTGTTGTGCACTCTTGTCGGTCTGCATGTCTCATTCCGGGAGACATTGTCACTGCATGTCTCCCAGAATGAGACAATCTTCCGCATTCATAACTTGAATGCGGAAGTTTGACCGACAAGAGTGCACAATACACTCTTGTCGATCTAAATGTATCTTACAATCAAAGACACTTTCATACAATCTTTTCGAAGTTAAAAAAAAAATTTAATTATTTCTTTCTTTTGTTTATTAAATCGCCTTACTCACGTACTAATCTCTTTTAGAGACTCTATCGAGCTATCCCCACATATAAACCTGTGACAATAATACATATTTACTCTCTTCATATTCTGATCTCATGACACATTATCGCAAAAACTATAATTATACAACACATCTCATAAAGTCTCATTTTAGCCCTATCTAAGCGTTCAAAACCTATTTTCCACACGTAATCTGATTCTTCTGGCTCCGCTGATTCGATTTCTGCTGTCAGATCGTGAAAATATGCATCACATAAAGAGATAAATGCAAATTGCACAACTTAATATTTTCCTTAAAATTTCTCTTCAGGTTCATACCTAAATAAGCTCTTTTTTTGAAAATTCAATTTTTTCCAAAAATGTATGAATTCAAAAGTTCAGATTATATCTAGTCATTTTCCAACATTAATTTTGTGTTTTAGTTTTTGAGATATTCATTTTATTATACGTATTATTCAGAAAATTAAAAGAATTTGTGAGGGGAAACGGAGGAGATAATAAATATGTAAAGATGGATGAATAGACAATTTGAAAAAAAAAGCAATAATTTTGAGTTGTGTTTATCTCTTTATGTGATGCATATTTTCACGATCTGACAGCAGAAATCGAATCAGCGGAGCCAGAAGAATCAGATTACGTGTGGAAAATAGGTTTTGAACGCTTAGATAGGGCTAAAATGAGACTTTATGAGATGTGTTGTATAATTATAGTTTTTGCGATAATGTGTCATGAGATCAGAATATGAAGAGAGTAAATATGTATTATTGTCACAGGTTTATATGTGGGGATAGCTCGATAGAGTCTCTAAAAGAGATTAGTACGTGAGTAAGGCGATTTAATAAACAAAAGAAAGAAATAATTAAATTTTTTTTTTAACTTCGAAAAGATTGTATGAAAGTGTCTTTGATTGTAAGATACATTTAGATCGACAAGAGTGTATTGTGCACTCTTGTCGGTCAAACTTCCGCATTCAAGTTATGAATGCGGAAGATTGTCTCATTCTGGGAGACGTGCAGTGACAATGTCTCCCGGAATGAGACATGCAGACCGACAAGAGTGCACAACACACTCTTGTCGGTCAAAGTTTTGCAACCACATTCTGATTGCAGAAGATTGTGTCATTCTGGGAGACATGCAGACCGACAAGAGTGCACAATACACTCTTGTCGGTCGAAGTTTTGCAATCGCGTTGTGATTGCAAAAGATTGTGCTATTCCTGCATATTTTCTACGAGCCTGCTTCATAAAATTGAATCCTTCTATCCAAATTAAATGCGATTTCGCTAATCTTTCATCTAAAATCACAAATCAGAAGCATATTGCAAGTTAACTTGAACCGGCATGTTCCTCCTATCCTGTCTTTCAGTTCTTTCTATCAGCCATGGTTCACAAGGAGGAGAGCTTTGCGCACAATCAGACATAAGATTGCGGCAGAGGAACCGGGAAGAGAGCAGCTTGAAGCGGTAAGATGTCCGAATGCTGTCTCCCAGGTGTATCTGTCAGGCAAAGTTCACAAGGAGGAGAGCTTTGCGCACAATCAAACAGAAGATTGCGGCAGAGGAACCGGGAAGAGAGCAGCTTGAAGCGGTAAGCTGTTTTCAAGTCTTTAGTTAACAAACTTTAACAAAAGACATCTAAAAAATTTGAAATAATTGCAAAATAATGCCGTCAGGTAATGCGCACCTAAGGGAGGTGTTTTGCGGGAGCTGGGGTATCTTGGTGAGTACTCAGGAGGCCAAGAAGGGCACCCCAACCGACATTTTGCTGACGCATTGTGTAAGCAACCATTCTGATAACCGCTCAAACCGTCGGGACAAAATAATTTATGAAATTATAAGTCATCTTTCTAATACATATTTTTGGAAGGGCGTAAGATACGCCAACTTAAATATATTATTAAATATGAGAAAATCACTCAACAAAAAAACAATTCTTTCAAAAAGTTTAAAATTTATCTTTCTAATACATATTTTTGGAAGGGCGTAAGATACGCCAACTTAAATATATTATTAAATATGAGAAAATCGCTCAACAAAAAAACAATTCTTTCAAAAAGTTTAAAATTATCTTTCTAATACATATCCTATGGAAGGAGTTTACATTCACAAAATAAAAACCAGTTCAAAATCTTATTACTCCTTGAATTAAAATCATTTAATTTCAAATCCATTCCAAATCCTTAAATCTGTATTAAAATCATTTTGCCAACAACCAACACAATACAAATTACATTTCCATATATCTTCTTGTCCATTTTAATTTTTTATCTCATTTTATTTAATTTTATTTAAAGCATATCGACATCGAGATCCTTTACACATAGTTATATAAAAGTCAAATACATAATAAATTCTTAATTCTAGAGATATCTCAAAATCTCAATTTTTTAATTTAAAATACCTTTCATTTTTCACAGTACTATCACAACAAACAAGCCATTTACTAATTAACACATATAAGAAAAATATCAAATTACAAAACAACTTTCAATATCATTCGCATCGAATTCTATTTTTTCATAATTATCAACTACATGTTATTATATAATATATGTCGGCGCATATTCCACTGGTAAGCTCATTAGTTATTTCCTCAATTTAATAGAATGATGTAATGAAATCATCATTACATATTTAAAAATTCATGAAACAAAAATTTTAAAATAAATTACGATATTGCTCTAGATTTTATTGCAAAAATGTGGCCTACATATTTACAATAATGTATGCTTATAGTCTAAAACTTTATTTGTTGAAATGAGATAATCCATAAGAAATTTGCATCAAATATTGTTGAAATGAGATATGATTTACTTCAAAACTTTATTCTTAATATTGACATACTTTTATTATAGATAAATATAGTTTGCATTGCAATAATAAACTTGATTAAAATTAGATTCCGAATTCCTTAAGTGCTTGAAAGCCCTCCAATTCTTCTGTAATTAGGTTCCAAAATAATAATGTTTCATCTCTACATTTATTCTTTTGAATTGAATTTTTATGAAAATTCTTTAAGTTTTTCTTCAAAAACTTATACCATCTGTTCTTTACATTATTTCCGCTTCTACCACTAAGAGATTTAGCTATAAGAGACCATTTTGGGCCAACCAACTCGAATAAATTCATGATGACTTCATCTTCTTGCTGAGTCCAAGGTTTATTTATTATTTCCTTGAAAAGATAATTGTTGTACCTATCTCTGCATTGTCTTGCATTTCTTCCTGGCATATGCTCTGCAATTTCCTTCCAATGAACATTTTCCATAGTATTTACAAGCATTTTAAGTCTTTCGTCTTCTTCAGGTGAAAACCTTTTGCGCAATGTTGATTCATCTTCAAATGTACTTGGTTCTTTACCTCCGGGTTCATGATTGTCGTCCATTAAATATGATTGTTTTTTATTCATATTTCATTTCTCTGAAAAAAATAATCAAAGAATAATTATTATATCTTATTAGTAATAGGTATTATGGAATAATATACTTGCACGTTAATATTATCAAAAAATGTGAGTTTAAGATCTTTGGAAAAATAAAAGCAATTCAATTTTCAAAATCGACTTAACAATTTTTGACTTATTCTCAATTTTATTCAATGTGTTATACTTATCAAAAGATAAGATGAGTAATATTTCAGAGGTATTATATGCCGCAATAAGGAATTTTCTTTCCGGTTACGACGAAAATGATTTTATAGGTTGAAAGAGACTTTTGAATTTCATCAACGGTTTATTCTCAAAAATTTAATTACCTAAGAATCAGATATAATGAATTATTTTGTTTAATTTAGACTGATGTGGTATTGAGGATTTGATTTAGAATTTTTCATTCAAACTCTCAATTTCATAACCAATCCAATAAGCTGCGAATATTGTTAAATATTATAAATAGGGTATTCTTAGAAAGGATGAAATTAAATTTCATGTTTTGAAATTCATATCGAATATTGCATAATATTATGGGTTTTTGAGTATTACACATACATTATGTTAGAAATCATATCTTTAACTAATCTCAAAATTAGGTTCCACGAAATCAAAATTTGAAATTTGAGTTCAACGAGCAATACTTAATAACTCATAGCCCCAATAAAAATGTAATACTGATTCCAGTATTATGATATCATTCCTATCCTTATTTCTAGCAAAAAAGCACGTTTCAAATTGATAAAGTACTTAAACATATAAAGACGTTATTACTACATTGTAATCGCCAATAGTGAAAGAAAGTTTTTTTATTTTTGTTCCAAACTGAAATTGCTTATCGAAAAGAGTAAATGAAATCACCTCAAAGGCGCAGGCATCCACTTAACGAAAAGGTGTATTTCATTATTCCTTTCTTGATAACAGTTTATCTGATTATCATTCAAAATAAAAAATTTAAATCAGATATGAATTTCGAGATTACATCAAAATCTATTCTCCTACGAAAAACCTTTTACACTGATAATCTCTGGAGTTACAATTCAACGAATGAATATCTACTTAATAAAGAAAGAGACATTTATTTTTGTCCGAAATGTTCTTTCACTCCATCTAATTGGCCTGGTGATTCTACATTTCGAGATGTTATTGTAACATTTTGTTTCGGCAGTCCACAATCAGTTCCTCCATTTATTCGAATGCTTAGGACTGTGAAATGCCGAGCCAAAATAGTAATAATTGCTGACGAAATTGCCTATCAAAAACTATACAAATATTCATTTTCAGACTTTTATCCACTATGTGATGTAATAGTTTATAACATAGGCCAAAGTCAGATTCAGCTGAGATACGAGTTATACCAAATGAAAACATTGGTATACAGAGAGTTCCTCTCAGCATTTTATTATAAAATTGATCGAATAATGATGTGTGACTTAGCAGATACAGCATTTCAGAGCGATCCTTTCAAATATTTCATGCATGAAGATTCTGTATATAACTATATCGAGAATATTACTATCGAAGAAGAAGATGAAACTTTTATTGATATACAAACTTACTTTCAAGACGAAATATCCGAACAAAACTATATAGTTACACCAGCTGCATACTTCGGAAATCCAGTACAGACTCTAAAATTGCTCGATTTAGTACAATCTTATTTCTGGGATGATGATTTCCAAAGAAAGAATATCGTTGATCAATCAATCATCTCATACCTATACTATACGAAGAAATACCAAGACTTTGGTATTAATATGAAAGCTTTAAATTGGACAGGTGGAATTATATCTGCCAACCTTGCATATTTTTCCAATTATGATATTGGAAGTATTAACTGCATGGACCTAAGTTCTGCACCTTTTTTGATACATCATACCAATTATATTAGAGATATTTTACTTTCCATTTATAAAACTTGCCCGAGGATCAAGAAACATAAAGGAGAGATTTACCTGGGCGATCTAGATAGAGAAACTATGGAATCTATTGACGCAGAAGTTCGTAGGGCTATTAGCCTTGATAGAAAAATGCGATACAATAGGCGTAAGGCAAAAATTGAATCACAGAAAATAAAAAAATAGTTTGTTGTTATGTTTTATCTAATGAATTTTGAATTTTACAAGCAATTTTTGAATGAAATATAAAAAGTTAGTGAATTATGTTAAATATTAAGTGAAAAACGTTAGATAACACTATATATTGTTGAATGACATTATGATTATAGAGCAAAAAATTCCAAATTTTTCTCAAAAAATCATA
This sequence comes from Trichomonas vaginalis G3, assembly GCF_026262505.1. Classification (NCBI taxonomy): domain Eukaryota; phylum Parabasalia; order Trichomonadida; family Trichomonadidae; genus Trichomonas; species Trichomonas vaginalis. The sequence goes on along the minus strand of NC_067207.1, from coordinate 5,260,162 downwards.
TTTAATGAAAAATTTCAAGAAAATTCTATGAAAATTCTAAAATTAAAAAAATTTTGGAAAAATTAAATCGTAAAATCTATAATATTTTACATTGAGAAATATTATTTGCCTTTAAAAATTATAAAAATAATGATTTAGTAAAAATTATAACTTCAAATTGACTTTTTTAATGTTCAATCTAAAATTTAGGTATAAGTAAAATCTTTTATTAACGAAATAGCTCATTTTGAAATACGAAAAAATTTACGTTTATTATCATTCAAAAAATTCATCTTCTACATACGAATCATTAATTGGTTCCATCCTATTGCCAAAATTTTTGTTCACAGAGGCTTTCTTGATAAGATGATACGGATCAAGGATAGATTTCCAAAAGGCAGAAAACAATTTTGCCTGAACTTTATTCAAGTGACAACTTAAAGCTTCAACAATGCATCACTTCAATGTGTTACACCGATTTATTATCATTTTACACTGAAATCTTAGGAAACAATATCATTCTTAATTTATATCCTCGGAATTCCAAATTCATATGGCATCAAACAAAATCTTTTGATCCAAAATTTTCATGAGTTTACCGATAAACATTTTTTAAAACTGATATTCCAAACCCATTTTCCACACATTTCTGACCTCCTTTAGATTGTTATAATCAATACCTCTCGCATGTTATCGACTAGTACAAGCACAAATTATACCAAGAGTTTTCTGAAGTCAAGATTTTCTCAAATTTTGATGAAGCTGAACATAATTTGAGAAACTATAGAACTCCTGGAGCTATTTACCGTTTTCAAAGAATGTCCAAGAATAGCGTATCACATGTTCTACATTGAATCGTTTTTTCAGTTTACAAATTAAGCATGCATTCGATACATTGTTTCTAGTTAAACGATTCAAAGACGGCATTAATAAAATATCCAACAAGATCAAAAAGAAAATCTAAATACGATAATCTGTTTAAATCACTCATCAGAGAAATTACAACGTATGATCTTACAAACAGATGTTTAGATCTGAATGATTTGAAACGAAAATACAAATACTAGATTCTGTATTAATTAATAATCCACTAATACAACTGCCGATTAGGCAAGATTATCAGAAGTAGTAACGTTCTGCATCCATGGACAAAGGGGCTCCACTTTCCTTAGCATCATCTTAACGGAAAATCTTAGAAATCGTTAAATTTCTTGTCAAAGCATCAAAATGATAAATTTTAATGAAGTTAGTAAATTTTTGAACGCATGGAAATAGGGACTCCACTTGTCATCGCAGAAAAGTAAGGAAAATTTTCAGAAGCTGTAAAAATTCTTTTTGATATGGAAAAAGAAAAAAGCTCCTCCCGTGTGGATCGAACACACGACTTCCAGATTAACAGTCTGACACTCTAACCAACTGAGTTAGGGAGGATTTCCACAAGTGATCTTAATACTTTTTCTTTGTGAATAAAAATTTGTTTAACATTATTAAAAGTTCAATTGCGATAATGATCATTTCGTTAATTTAAGAAATCAGCCTAACAAATAGTATCAATATTGGATTAGACATTTCATTTCTATGGTTATTCTTTCAAACCCCAAGCATTACGAATTATTCATTTCATTTTATCACTTCATCACACATTTTTTAATAATATTCTTGCAATACATCATTTCCTTGTTACATATTCATAGTATAATTAAATATACATATATCCTAAATATTTACCGTCAATTTTATGCTATTTTAAATATTATTTATTCACACATTATTTAAGATATTATTTTAAACTTTTGTGTTCTTATCAATCATTTGAAAAGTTCAAATACCCCATCAATCAGACCTCAATTCATTTTTTTATATCCACATGACAGAAAATCTAATGTACAAATAAATAGCAATGAAATAAATTAAAACCTTACATTAAAAATCTTCTGCAATTTTTTAAATTTACATTGAAAATCTTCTTTTAACTCCATTTGAAATCATACTATCTCTAGAATTTATTCTCCATAAATATCTGAACTAAAATTTGACATTGTTAATTAAAAATTCAATAGTGCTTTCAAAATTTTTCAGAAAAAAATTATCATAGCAGGATATCAGAGTATTCTTCTCCATAAATGGATATTTGACCCGAAAACGATTATTAACAAATAGGACTCATTTTTCAATTACAATGTTTTTTTATTTTATTATTTTACTTAATCCAAACTACATTCATTTTTCTTTATTTTGGAAATGGATAAATATCGATTCAATTATTCAATGTAATCAAACAAATTCTAATCCTCATTATCCAATCCGCCATCAATCAATTTCTGCCTTCATTTTTATATTCCTTAGTAATACTCAAATTCTTTTGATTTATAAAATTCATAAAAATTTTATCCAAATCACTTAATTTCACATGTTTAACCTTGCAATTGCATTTTTATCAATTACAATTTTCAATATGTTTCGGTTTAGTTCAAACTGTGAATATTGAACAATTCAAATATAAAATTCTTATTAATTCACTTTTAAAATAATGCTTTCTTTATTATTCGCCCAACTAGCAGTATCTATTAGAGGACAAAAGAAAGATCAGCACACATTTGATATCCTTGATTATTCTGATCAGAAGAACAAAGAAATCAGCATCATCAAACAACTTGAAATTAGATTCGCCCAAGTTGATCTTGGTAGTAAAAATGCTTCAAAATTTATTAAAACAATAGATGATATGAAGGACATTCTTGAACACTCAGTAGAAGTTGTAAACAATGGTGATCAATATACCGTTATCAAACAAACAATTAAAAATATTGCTTCTAAAGAACAAAGAATTGATTTGTCCACAGCTATCATGTTCGATGAAGATGATAAAGAAGTTGAAACATATTATATTTCAAACTTTGGTATTTATCTTAATTTACGTCTTACACATACTAAAACATGGGTTTTCCAGAACCATCCTCTTGTTACAAACTATAATGAATTAAGCTGGGGTAAAAAGACAATGAGATTCTTCACAGATAATTCTCGTTTTTTGAAAGAGGATAAAGAATACAATACACTTTGGTTTGCAGAATCCTGGACAAACAACTGGTTCCAACCAGGAGAATCCAAAACATTTTCATTCATGATACATGATGATGATTATCAACCACCATTTTTAGAGCTTGACAAATCTGTTATTCGGCATGAATACTTCACAAATCAATCAATCCAAATCCAAGGTGCTTACTACACAAACATAATTTATTCAGATATTTCCATTCGCTACAGACTTTTTGATTCAACAGGTAAGGTTGTTATGGAAAAAATACTTCAACAAGATTCTGTAACTGAGGGACGCACAAAATTCGAATTTTCTAAGAAGATCGATCCAATCACAACACCAGGATCATATACTCTTGTAATAATATCATCAAATGATAAATATAATTACACTTTAGAATATCCAATTGAAATTACAGTTGATTATCCAAATGCAAAACCAAGAATTATAATCTTTGATCAAGATAAAACATACTTTATTCCAAATACTGATGCAGTATTCACAGCTTCAATTACAGATGCTAATTCTGCTGATAAGACAATTGACACAAGAGTTTACTTTGATGGAAAAGAAGTTTTTACTAAAGCATTTCCAAACACAGCAGATAATAAGACAATTTCATTCAAGATCCCAAAGGATGCAAAGCCAGGAATTCATGAACTCAATTTTACAGCAAGTGATGGAAAGAAGGTTACAATAACGACCCTTAAAATTACTGTCAAGGATAACACAGTATTATCAGTTGATTTCGAACCAAAGCTCAAAGAATCATATCACAAAGGAGATAAAATTTCATTCAATGCTTATATTGTTGATCCAGATACAAACACTGACACAAGCTTTAAGGTTTCTCTTTTATATGGTGAAACATTCAAGCAGTCTAAGCACGTAGAGAACTTACAAGGCGAAATGAGAATTCCTTTATCACTTACAATCCCAGAAACAGAAACATCTACTAAGGGAACGATCACAGTAAAAGTTGAAGGACAATACGAGTCTGTTAACAAAACACATCCATTCTCAATCTTCCAAGAAGCTCAAACTGGCGAGCTTGCATCATCACAAATCGCCAAGAAGGAAGCTAAAAAGAAGACTGCATTAGTCGCAGTACTTAGCGTATTTGTTGTTCTTGCAGTCATTGTTGCCATTGTTATCGTTGTCTTATGGCTCAGAAAATAAGAAATTAATGGGTCTGAATCCAAATTTCATTTATCGGGAAATAAAAAGTTTATCTTTACAAAACTTTACAATTTTATATCAATCTTAAAGGAACATTCTGGATTTAATATTTGGTAACTACATTAATCCATAATATTAAATCATAATGAATTTTAAGATTGGCCTGTAAATTTGAACAATTAACACCAATTTAAAGATATTTACATATTATTAATATACTCATGCTATATGTATCTCATTGATTCATGAGAATCCCAGTGAATTTCAGGAAAGATAATGTCATTCTATCAAATATACATTTTTTAACTTATTAATCCATGCAAAATTGTTGACATAAAAAGTATGTCAAAAATTCCATCTCTAGCTTTACTATTTTAAGTTTTGAAATTCAATTTGTATTTTTTAACAGAAAATCATAACAAACAAGTAACAAAGACTAAAATCATGCAAATAGAAGTTCTGGTATAATGAGAGTATATTTTATATAGTTTCATAAAAATCTTCTTTAATTTCATGAATAAAAGAATATTTTCTAAAAATTATAAGATCTACAGTATACAATTTTACTGCGGCTAATATATTCATTTCAAATTAATGTCAAATAGCGCGAATATTTTTTCATAAAATGATTTTAAAATTGATTGAATTTTTCAATTTTTTTGACAATTGTATTGTCGATTTTGAGAGGCTCTCAAAAACAAAGTCCAAGAATTAGATAGTCCATCAACACTGCATGCTACTCTAACATCTGACAACGATTAAATATATTAATGAAAGGCCTCGTTAACTTTCAAAAATTTGAATGCAAAATAGGTCAGTGGGAAAAAATCTTCAATTTCAATGATTAATAGCTCTTATATTAAATTTGTAATTTTAGAATTCAATTGAATCGGCTTTATCAAAATCATTTCACTTTGTAATGATTTGGACTTTTTTATTGCAGGATGCAAGATCCATTGAAGCTTATCAAACAGGCAAGTTCACATATAACATTTATCACACTGAGTATGGCCACAATTTCACAATTGTTGACCAAATCTATACAAAAGTAGCATATGAAGATATTCAAAGAAAGAACCAAGATAAAGTTGTTAATATTTCAGATGTTCCCAATATTGAATACTCTATAGATACGTATAATGATCCTGATGGCAATTTCACAGTGATCAGACAAACAATAAAGAATACAGCAACAACTAAAAGAAGACTTGATCTTTGCACAGCAATTAAATTCAAGAACTACTATCCAGAAGATCAGGATATGAGTGCTCAGCCAATCAATAATTTTGGTGCATACATCTACACACCAGCTGTTGAATTCACCTGGGTTTACGAAAACCATCCAAATGTCACAAACAAGAACGAATACAGTATTGGAAATGGTGACAATCCAAAATTCTTCACAAATCGTAATTCTGAGATCAATCCTGATGGCGAAGACTTGAAATGGCTTGCAACCTCATGGACAAACAACTGGCTTGAACCAGGTAAATCATCAACATTCTCTTTCCTCATCTATTATGATGAATACAATCCACCAATCCTGAAACTTCAATCAGAATTAATTGGAGATGAATATGATACAGAAGAAACAATCCCAATTAAAGGATCTTTCTCAAGTTATGTTGTTGATGAACCAATCTCAGCTAGATATGAAGTATATGATCCATCAAGTGATAATGTCATTCTTACTGATACTCTTGGAAGCACAAGAGTCACAGAAGATACAACAACTGTTCAGTTTGATCAAAATATCAAAGTTTCACAGAAAGGAAACTTTAAACTAAGAGTTGTTACAAGAAACGAACGTACTGAATCAGAATTAGTTTGGGAAAAATCGGTTTTAATTTATGGTCCTAATGATAAACCAAAAATCATCCCACTTCCTTTAGATTACCAGTATTACATTCCTAAATCAGATGTCAACCTCGCAGCATATATTTATAGCAAAGATACTTCTGTTACTGAAATCACAACAGAAGTTTATTTCAATAACCAAAAGGTGCTTTCTCAGAAATTTGGAAACAGTCAATGATTCAAGAACCCTCAGTTTCAAGATTCCAGAAGGAACAGCTCCAGGCGATTATAAGATTAAAATCGTAGCAACAGGTGGAGTTTTACCTGCAGAAAAATCATTTGATATTGTTGTCAAAGACAACAGTGTTTTGTCAATTGATCTTGAAGGAAACTTCAATTTGACATTCAATAAAGCGATGTTGTTAATTTCACAGCCGTAGTTGTTGATCCAGATACTAACTTTGATTCCAAGTTTACAATTTCTCTCTATTACAATAAGCATCAAAAAACTTCAATTTCAAGATCAAACTCTGATGGTATCATTAGAGTTCCAATGACTGTTTCAATTCCAAGTGATGAGAAAGAAACATCAGCACATATCTCTGTAAAGGTAAAAGGCACAAATGAAGAATCAGAGACTGGTGTAACTTTGAAGATTCAACAATCCGAAGATAAAGCTAAAGCAACTGCAGCTTCTGTACAAAGAAAGCAGCAAAAACAAAAGAAGGTATTGATCATTGTTCTCGCAGTAATGGCTGTTGTCACAGTATGTGTTGCAGTGTTAGTAATAATTCTTTGGCTTAGAAAGTAATTTTTTTTAAATTGCGTTTTATTTTCAATTTGTAAGTTCTTTTTTAATCGACTTTAAATAGAAATGCAAAATAAGGAAAAATTCGCAACGTTTATCTCAAGTATTCTGATAATGAATTTCCATTATCATGTTAAAGATCATAATTCTAAGAAAATTATTGTGTGATAACAAGGAAAAGTCATTCGTAGTACTTGCATGAGAAAATAGGACTGGAATATGAAATTTACTTTGATTTAATGAATAGAGAAACATACTAGTAGAAAGTACTGGCTTATTGTTTTTTAAGCATATTTATAGTTATTTTATTCTTATCCAATATATTTTGGCATGACTCGATCAGAAGTTGCCTTATTTTACGGTAATTATTCGTATTAAATCAAATTAGATATTGCATAGCACGATTGTATCAAAGAGCAATGCATTTGGTGACTTTGGTGATGAAAATGAAAATGTCATTTTAATTGATCTTGTTCAATATCAAAAGTTCGATAAGAGAAATAACACATTTTGACTAAATACACTCTTGTAATAATAATACAAATTATAAACTAATTCAGTTTTGTCATTTTCAAGAAAGAAAGCGCGATAAATTGAGAAATTTGAAATATTTTAACCATGTAAGTAGGCTATCATTATTTACTAATTCAAAAATTTTTATGATTTCCGATAGTTTGAATAGGCATTCAAAATAAATTTGAGTTACGGCCAAATTAAATCACACTAATTATGTCGTATTTAGATATTGCATACTAATTTTCTTAATTATTTTGTGAAATGAATTTTACATTTATTTATCTTTCACTCCCGCCCATTTTAAAGACTACGATTCATTCAAAATTAATTGACTATTATTCTTCAATCTTTCTGTCAATATTTTGTTACAAACAGATAAATTTGAATACTTTTCTCAGCTTATAGTTTATTTGAAATGCTTTCCTTGTTTTTAACTCGCTTTTCGTCAGCAATCGAAGCTTATAAAACCGGTCCATACACATTTAACATCTATGATCAAGTTGATTCTGGAAATAAATCTATGATCAAGCAGGTTTATACAAAAATTGCACACGTGGATATCGATGCCGCCAGCCAGGACAAAGTCAAAGATATATCTGATCTTAAAGATGAACTTGATTATAAGATAACAACAATAAACGATGAAAACAAGCAATATACAATTGTTAGGCAAACTTTAACAAATATTGGAAAAGAAGGAAAAAGATATGACTTATGCACTGTTCTCGTTTTTGCAGGCGCGCCAGATATTTCATTTTACTCTCAGGTACCCAATTTTGGCGCTTACTTTTATCTTGGTGATTTCGACTCTTATGTTTGGGTTCAGCAAAATCACCCATCAGTTACAAATGGTAAATTGAGAGGTATTGGTGGTGATGAAAATGTGAGATTCTTTACACATTCAAGTTCAAGAGATGCATTTCCACTTTACTGGATATCCGAATCTTGGACCAATAACTATCTCGAGCCTGGCCAATCTGTTACAATTTCATTCATGATTCATAAGAATGATTATGAGCCACCACTTTTGAACCTTGAAAAGGACTTCATAAAGGATGATTATGAACCAACCGAGAAAATCCATATTAAAGGCTCATTCAGCTATTATTATTTGAATACCTATATTTCTGCCAACTACAACCTTGTGAATAAGGTGTCAGGAATGTCAGTTAGCAATGGTGTATTGAAGGATTTCACAACATACTTTGATAAGATGGCAGATTCATTTGATATTGAAATTGGTCCGTTTGCAATAGGTGCTTATGCGCTTATTGTTTATACACGTCAGGGTACTAACACTCTTGAGCAGCATATTGATATTACTATTTCACCACCAAATGCCAAACCTAAAGTTACAATTTTCTGGCCTGAATACAAGTATGACATACCAGAAACAGAGATTACAATACAAGGATACGTTTCAGATCCAGATGCACGTGATAAAACAATTGCCACCGCAATCTATTTCAATGGCAAAGTTATTTACTCCGCAAATGTAACTAACACTGATGAAATCAAGACATTCAAGTTCACTATCCCTAAGGATACACCAGTAGGCGAATACGATATCAGGTTTACAGCTAATGATGGCAAATTAACCACAGAAAGGAAGCAAACAATCATTATTAGAGACAACACAGTTCTTAGTATTGATGTCGAGCCAAAGTTCGAAGAAACATACAAGAAAGGAGATAAGCTCAACTTCACTGCCGTTGTAAATGATCCAGATACTGATTTTGAGTCAAAGTTTGTTATTTTCGTCTACTACAAAGACACTCTTAAGCTTTCTCTTGAGAAAGATAACAAAGATGGCATGGTTAGAGTTCCTTTGCAATTCTCTATCCCAAGTGATGAAACTGAAAAGGTTGTTACACTCAAAGTCAAAGTAACATCAACAACAGAAAAGGCAGAAAAATGATTTACTCTTAACATTTTCGATGAATCAACACTTGATAAAGCAAAAGAAGGAAATGGAACGAAGACAGTTACTTCAAAGCAGCAGAAAATACTAATTGCAGTATTTGCAGCAATAACAGTAGTAGCAGTTGTCTTAGCTATTGTTATAGTAATAGTTTGGCTTAGGAAATAAAAAATTTTAAGTTATGGAAAGTTTTTTAATTGTTATATGATTATTTGTGTTTGCATTTTAATATTTGCAATTCATTGCCAAGTTATTGATCAATTATTATTTTATCCATCAAGATTTAACAGTAATAAGATAACGATGTGTCTAATTCTTAGAAAAAACAATCGGATAGCTTTTAATCGATTTATTCGATCTACAACAAAATGTTTTATTTATTACCCTCAATTTTTAACTTTTGCAACTCCAAAAACCAGGTGTTTTTCCAGAACTACCATCTAGGATGAGTCCTAGGAGCTATAATTCTAGGGTTAGATGATACCCACTTAGTACTTTTATTTGTATATGTTTTAGTGGAATTTGGTGAGGGGTCATGAAATTCGTATCTAATTTGCTATCATCTAAGCTGGTAAAAGTTAGAGAAAGCTATTTACTGGTTGTATATTACAAATATACCTTGTAATAGAAAATATAAGTGTTTGTGATTTAAATTCGCTCAATTAGCTCGAAAATTTGTTTTATATCCATGACAAACTAACACAATCCTATTTATGTGATTTTCAATCTGTTCCCAAAATATATCAGCATGAATATATATATATTGATATTATTAGCAATTTCATCATTAAATAGTACTTTTTTCCCTATTTTTAATTTAGAAATAGTATATTTATATGATAGCGACACAATATTTTAATTAAAAAATATATGTTATCGATCATCACACTCAAATTGAATTTCAAAAATTTTAGAATTTTTCAATTTCAATATTGAAAATATATTTCTTATATCATAGCGATTCATGTTATAATAATATGGAGAAAAATATTGTTTTAAATCTAAAATTTAAAATGAATGATTGGGCATTACATTAATCCAATTTATTATTTATTTGTTAATCTAGTGGAAACAATTAATATTTTGGAGAAACAAAAATTTGAAATTTGAAATTTTGAAAAAAATGCATGAATCGGTAATTAAACATTGATTTATTAATTTATTAGCCATGCTTTTGATGTTGGTCTTATTCTTAAGCCGATTTAAAGAATTAATTTTTCCAAATCGTGTTTGACATTAACACATATAGATATATCAGGAAAAAAGGTATCACTTATCAAGTTATTGGTTTTTATGTATCTCCTAACTTTGCCTCGTTCTGAATACAATTCTAGTTAACGAATTTTAAATAACTATATGAAGAATACATCATTTTGGTTTTATTATTATTAAAATGATATATATTAGCTATGTATATGCTTGTAAGAATATTATTCCGTGAATTGGAAACAGAAAAAATAAATTTAGACAGAAAATGCATATCTTTAAAAAATAATATGAAATTTAGCTTTGATATTATTATCCGATAAAATATGCATGATAATTACTCCGCAAATAAAATTTAGGAAGCAAGTTGTGACGGTTTGGCGGTTTTCAATGGCTCACAAGGAAGGAAGTATCGTTTTATCAGGCAACAAGAGGTCTTGAAATGAGTAAAGGACTGATCACCCTTGAAAGGTTCAAACTTGCTTGCGCGCCGCAGTCTTAAAAATGATATGTTTCACTTCTGGTCGAAAATTTCAACCTCTATGACAGTTGTTGGATGAACAATTGTGTAGCGGGATGAAATCTGAGTGCGGCCTGGGGCTGCAGCGTCAATCTTCCCGGCATCTTTACCGCAATCATCTCTTAGATTGCACACAAAGTTGCGAACGAGCAGCTTTCTATGCGGTAAAGATGCCGGAAAGAGAGAGTCGATGTGAGGTTCTTTTCGAGGTCTCGTAGAATGATAGAAAGTTCCGCATTCATAACTTGAATGTGGAACTTTGACCGACAAGAGTGTATTGTGCACTCTTGTCGGTCGCAGTGTCTCATTCTGGGAGACATTGCCTCTGCATGTTCCCAGAATGGAACAATCTTTTGCAATCAGAATGTGATTGCAAAACTTTGACCGACAAGAGTGTATTGTGCATCCACCTTTGTCAATTAACTATGTTTTATAGAGACATCCCCTCACACATATTTTTTCTAATATAATTTTACCTTTTAATATTTATTTTTTATTTTTTGTGCTTTATATAACTTATGGTGTGTACCGAACTATCTTTAGACTCTACTGAGCTATTTCCACATATAAACATGTGACAATAACGCATACATACTCCCTTCGTATTCTGATCTCATGACATTATCGCAAAAACTATATTTATACAACACACCTCATAAAGTCTCATTTTAGCCCTATCTAAGCGTTCAAAACCTATTTTCCCCGCGTAATCTGATTCTTCAGGCTCCGCTGATTCGATTTCTGCTGTCAGATCGTGAAAATATGCATCACATAACAAGATAAACCCAAATTACTTAACTTAATATTTTCCTTAAAATTTCGCTTCACGTTCATGCTCAAACAAAATCATTTTTGAAAAGTCCAAATTTTTCAAAAAATGTATGAATTCAAAAGTTTTGATCATATCGAGTCATTACCCAATATTAATATTGTATTTTAGTTTTTGAGTTATTCATTTTATTATACGTATTATTCAGAAAATTAAATATATTTGTGAGGGGAAACGGAAGATATAATAAATATTCCCATAGCGAGGAATAGGAAATTTTAAGGAAAATATTAAGTTAAGTAATTTGGGTTTATCTTGTTATGTGATGCATATTTTCACGATCTGACAGCAGAAATCGAATCAGCGGAGCCTGAAGAATCAGATTACGCGGGGAAAATAGGTTTTGAACGCTTAGATAGGGCTAAAATGAGACTTTATGAGGTGTGTTGTATAAATATAGTTTTTGCGATAATATGTCATGAGATCAGAATACGAAGGGAGTATGTATGCGTTATTGTCACATGTTTATATGTGGAAATAGCTCAGTAGAGTCTGTAAGATAGTTCGGTACACACCATAAGTTATATAAAGCACAAAAAATAAAAAATAAATATTAAAAGGTAAAATTATATTAGAAAAAATATGTGTGAGGGGATGTCTCTATAAAACATAGTTAATTGACAAAGGTGGATGCACAATACACTCTTGTCGGTCAAAGTTCCACATTCAAGTGATTGCGATTGTTCATTCTGGGATAATGCAGAGGCAATGTCTCCCAGAATGAGACACTGCGACCGACAAGAGTGCACAATACACTCTTGTCGGTCAAAGTTTTGCAATCACATTCTGATTGCAAAAGATTGTTCCATTCTGGGATAAATGCAGAGGCAATGTCTCCCAGAATGAGACACTGCGACCGACAAGAGTGCACAATACACTCTTGTCGGTCAAAGTTTTGCAATCACATTCTGATTGCAAAAGAGTGTTCCATTCTGGGATACATGCAGAGGCAATGTCTCCCAGAATGACATTCTCATGCCAAAAGCAATATATTTCTTATTTAAATTTGCATAAACTCCAATTTTTTTTCAATCTTAATTAAATTTTTTTTCTACTTCTTTAATTCGTTTCATCTTTCTCATAGAATATCTATTCCTTTTACAGACATGAAATCACTAATCAGGCTTTTTCAATACTCATATATTTCATATAAATCATTGTTATTTTTTCTCTCATCGCATATTTTATTAAATTTACATATTTCCTCTCACATATCCCTCTTCACATATATTGAATCTCCACACTCATCTATTAGAACAATATATTTTCGCTTAATCTCATATTATTAATTAACAATCTTTCCTATTCTTATTTCGAGTTAATATACCAATATATATATATAGAATATATGCCGAATTACATATTCAGATATATTAAATTCAAGAAATTCTTCTAAAATTATTCTCCTATTCATAATAAAATCATATTTAGTCTCACATCACAATTCTCTCAGTTCTCCAATATCATGTCATATTGGTAACATCACATATATCTCTTATAATATCACTTTAATTTGTATTTTTTTATTTAATTATATTTAATTAGTTCTACATTCTATTATTATAGAGGTTTGACAAATTCATCAATAGTTAAAATCGAAATCTATGCAGATCTTTGAATCTAATGAAAATTACATTTCGATATCTTTTTGCAAGCTTAATTTTTTGTATTATCTTAAAATACATTTAGTAATGTTATGTATATATTGAATTCAAATTATGACGCAGTATTATGCAACTCATCTTGAGATTCACATTTCATTTTCACAATTATTGCATATATACATCAATAACATATTGTACTCATATAGCTACACGACTCTAAACTCAATGACATCAAATAATGCTTCTAATATTTAAAATTATTTTTGCATTTTTGATTCTCAGCTTAACTTCTATAAATGTCACCAAAACATTTCATTCCTACCAAAAAATAATATATTAGTAATTAAGCGTTTATTATCATTGTTACTCACATCATATTAATTCATTTTTGTAATTTTTTAAATAAATGACTGGAATCATAAACCCTATGTACCCATATCAACATGTTAAAATTTCAAAGTCTGAAACTTAGTATACATTGAGTTTCATGAAATCAGATAATCTCGTAGATTTCTTAAATATTATATATTGCTGGCCAATAATGATACAGCATGATTCTCCATCATATCAGCATTCTAAACATATCTTTATTTTGTCAATTGGCATAAATTAAGGGTGCTTTTAAGGCGATAAATGGTATTTTAGATACCTGGGTCATGAAAAAGTTGCAAAAGTCAAAAATTGAGGGTATCTCCATTTACATTTCTAAGATTTCTAAATATTAATATTTGTACTAAAGCTGTAAATATGGTCCATTTGTTGACGATATAATCAGTAATATTCTTTTTATTTTGTTAATCAATTAGAAATAACGTAAATATCGTTGCGGCCAACACTATTACATCAGAATTTTCGACTGATGGGCTATGCGAAAGGTGAATGAAATCACTTTACGGCAAGATGATGCTAATGTTCAAAAGCATCAGGTTTTATTTACAGAAACGATCATACTGATCATGGTAAGACCATATCTATTCTCTTAAGGGTGCACACGAGAGGACCATGTAAACTTCAGAATTTAGAACCTTATTTTTAAGCATTATCTTGGCTACCTATTTAGGCTCGAAAAGCAAAAAATATCAAAAAATACAACTTGACTCCATTATGACCCTTTCATGGAGGTAGTTTTTATCCGCTAGTATTTTCCCTTTGAATCTCTTTACAATTCGAAATCAAATTCAAAACTCAGTAGAAGAAAGGAAGAATCGACTTACTACGGTTGTAATACGAATAAATACATATATTTAATTATTTTTATTTACATAATAATTGTTTGAAGCTCATATTCCGTCAAATTTTTAAATAAAAACATTAAAATGTTGAAAATGTTCATATATTTTAATAGGGTTTTGGCACTTTATTGAGGAATTACTACATACATAGTCGAACTGAACTTGATATTTTGAAATTTAAATTATTTATCAAAATTAAAATTTAACTTGAAATTTATAATTATTTAGTCATATTTTGCATAATTCTAAGTAGATTTTGTAAAAAATCAAGAAAGAAAAATTTTAACGTGCTTTTTTTTTCTTTTTTATAATAATACATATTATTATATAATTAACATATTCATAATGTTTCACCCTTTCAAAAATATAATCCTCCTCCTCTCAAATAAACGTACATACGGGTGGCCTCTTTTTTCAAAAAATTAAAATTTGAAATTTTGGGCTCAAATATTAGAGATTTTTTCAACCTTCAACGATATATGTTGTCTATATCAGACCTCCTTTCTTTTTGATACTTAACATTGTTCCTAAATCTTAGCCGTTAAGGCTGTTCTGAAAATATTTTTTTTTTCGAAAAAATTCGAAAAAAATTCTTGAAATTCAAAAATCCCTTAATTCCAGAGGATTTTGGAAAAAAGTTTTTACATGAACATGTGTATATTATATGAAGTATATTGATAAGGTAAAAATCAAATTTTATTGCATATTCATCGAGAAAATAAACTAACGAATCCCTCAAAATTGAGAGGGTAATCCTCCTCCTCTCAAATAAACGTACATACGGGTGCACCCTTAAATCATAAAATTTAAATAAAATTTTCGGCACTTTTGCGATAAATGATTTTTTACATTATTGCGATTGTTATAGAGAAAAATTTTACACAAGGGGATGCAGAACATATTGAAATGTCTTTAGAAAAGGATGATATACTATTTATACATTCATTTGATCCATTAATGTCAGTTTATTTATATTCAACACCTCAATGCTCCTTCAAACATTATATTGACACTCAACTTCATAGTGAATACGCAGATTCTGATAAGATTGCATTTGTAGATTTTGGCGCATCCGTAGGATATATCGAATTAAATGCAAAAAAGAAGACAAACATATCTATTGATGTTTTTATTTTTCCAAACGAATGTGAACATACACGATATATTGTAAATTATTCACCAGTTACTTTGCTTCTCGAAAAAAATTATTCGGATTCTCGATTTAAGATAAGTAACGAACAAGTATTTTGTTTTTGGCCGATTTTGTACAATTCACATGAATGGAGCTTAGATCTTGATTCAGAAACAGATTATGATACTTTTAAATTAATGCTAAATTCCATTGATCAAATCACATTTACTGGGCAAATACGCAAAAATATTACTTACGATTCGCAACTTTATTGGTTTAAATGGTATTCTGACGAAAATAACATATCAAATTTTGTGAATTTAAGCTCTAATCTTATAGAGCAGCATCAATTCAATATTACATATTATTCGAACAGAGATAATTTGACCAGTATTACTGTTTTGATGAAAAACATACCTGGCCAAAAGATTCCAACTACTTATCCAGGAACACGATCAAATGATAGTCTGAATAAGATCCCATTTGTAGTGTTTATAAGTGCCTCATTGATTGTTATCCTATTGATTATAGGAATTTCTATATTTATATTTATTTTAATGAGAAGAAGACGAAAATACAATCTGGAAATGGAAGCAGATATACAAGAGCTGATGGATGATTTTACTCTTGCAAGCAATCCTCAATCGCTTCCCCAACCGGTATCATTCAACTGATTTCTTTTTGTATTTATATATTATTGTTTGTTTTTATGTTAAATTTTTATATGCAGTATTTTCATCTTTCTTTTTTGACTTCAATCGAATGAATATTATATTTTCAATATTTGATATCTAAATAAATTGAGCTTTCATTAATATTTAACTTATACACAAGTCATCTAGCTATTTCATCTATACCTGAAGATAACTTGTTAAATATCTTTTATTATGTAAATTTACATAATTAAATTTAATCTGATCCACCCACAAACAATTCTAAAGATTGTTCTGATCATATAAAAAAAGATATTATGGTTTAAAAATAAATTTGTAAAAAATAGACATGAATTTAGCAACATCCTTTCTTGTTGTCTTCAGACTGAGGTGCATCCAACTTTTTAGTGCCTTTATCGTGTGGTGCATTTTGATATCTCTTATAAGCTGCATACGCTAACTTTTCGAAAGCTTCTGTAACGCCTTTATCTTCCTTGGCGGATGTTTCAAAGTATGGAATGTCGTATTTTTCAGCTAAGCCCTCAGCCTCTTCTTTTGAAACAGCTCTTTCGAGATCTGCTTTGTTTCCAATAAGTAAAACTTCTATATCGCAGTTTTCGTTTTTAATAGAATCGAGCCAAGCGCTGGTACGATGGAATGATTCAACGTTAGAAATATCAAAAACAACTAAAATACCGTGAGCACCACGATAATAAGCTTTTGTAATTGCTCTGAATTTTTCTTGTCCTGCTGTATCCCAAATTTGAAGTTTGACTTTATTGCCATCAATGTCAATAACTTTATTCTTAAAATCAACACCAATAGTTGTCATAAATGTTTGGGTGAAAACGTTATCTATATATCTAAGAAGTAAAGCACTCTTTCCGACAGCTGATTCACCAATGACAAGAATCTTTAAAAGGGTAGAAATCTGTTCACTCATTTTTTTATCCCTGAATTTTTTTTTCGAAAATTAAAGGGACTCTATCGTCATTTTACAAATTGAATAATAATTTTGTTGAACACACTATAAACGCGAAATTCAGATCTTAAAACCGAAACCGTCGAATTATTGTGGAAAATTCAATGAACATCACTTTTAGAATCGTTGGTTATGGTTAGCTGATTGATAAATGAGATTTGATTAGCTTTACTTTATATGTCTACTAGAGTGTTTACAGAAAATTATGGAATTATTCATTTATTTTTCTAAATCAAATTTGGAATCTAAAATTTAAGTCCCACTAATTGCTAAAACAGGATATTTCAATGTGTTATATAAGTGGATGAATAACATACTAGGAATCCTTAATAAAAGGCTAATCTTTTTCTTGAAATCTTGAATTTTTTATTTGTGATGCAATTATTAGATGGTCTGAGAGTATTTTTTATAACCAAGGCAAATTAATATCATTTCAATTACTTATTCTCAATTCAAAATCAATAATCAAATTATTTTAAAAAATGGAAAAAATTAAACCGAACCAAACTCATAATCTCAATCAATCACGACTGCAATAGTATTTTAAGATCATTTTAGTATTTAAAGCGAACATGATTTATAAATTAAATTATTGGAGTTATTAACTTCCAGTGATAGCAATGTACTTCGAGTTTTTGAACTTTAGTAACATTGGTCTTATGCTTTAGACTTTTCTCGAAATTTTATCATATTTTTCATTTAATATTCCATTCTACTGAGGATATATTTATAGTATAGGATATGAAGTATTTACATTCTAATTTGGGCGCGAATTGAAATGAGGAAGGCCACTTAAGTATAGTACAATACGCCCACCTGACTAAATTATGATTACGGGGTACAGGCGTGGAGATAATTGAATAGTTTCCTTTTTCGTAAAAATAATTCTTTTAGGAAAATAGTTTTAGAATAATTTGTTAGTATATCCGATAAGCATCTTAAATAATACGTTTTATTAAATATTCAGGTTTGTAGAAAAAATTTTCCCAACTTGATAATAAATCAATCACTAATATATACATAAGCATATTATTAATGAAACCGAAGCTATTCAAATTTTTGCTAATTGCCAAAAGCGCATTCAAATTTTCAACACATTCACAACCTTTCAATGAATTAAATACCATAGTCCGCTTTTAAGATATTTATCAAAGAAACACAAAATAAAGGATACAATATTATGTAGATTTTTCCCAAGTAAACAAATTTTCAATTGGGTAATCCTTTTCAAATCAAATTGAATGAAACATCATTGTAATACATTTTAAAGTTCATTTTAGGCTTTTATAATGTTGATGTTTTTAAAAGGTTATTCTTTTACGATTTCATTCAAATTTTGCATTGAAAACAAATTTCATGAAAAGGGGAGGGAATATACTCCCAAGAACTGTTAAGCAGATCATTTGTGAGACAATATACGATTACACCACATTTATATATGATAATTATATTCTCCCCACTTGGCTTTATCCTTTTACAAAATTTTATGTTACATTTTCAACATGCTTACTTTTCATGAACTTTCATCAATCAGAAACAGGCTTAAAACCACTCGAAGTCTTCTTAAACTTATACGGAACATCACTAGAAGAATCTTGGGCAACGATAAATTTTATCATTAATATGATATTATTTGTCATCATATATTCTAGTATTATTCTTTGCTCCATTATCTATTCCAGCAAGAATCATATGCCAAAATGGTCCACAATTTTTAATGTTATTTGTATTGAGCTTCTTATGCCATTTATTTTACTGACAACAGGAAGCCAGATTGGTGCTAATATTGGATTATTATATAATTCTGTTGGGAATTCAAAAATATGGATTTATACAATTATTTCATTATTTTGGGTTGTTTTCACGTTTATTTTCGAATATCTATTCCATGCATCCTATATTCCATTCATTCCTGGTCGTACTTCTGCTTTGACGCCAGCATTTCAAAGTTTTGATATAGATCTCGTCATTATTATCAGAATCTTGTCCAGATTGGCCAATTCAACTGATGGAACAGTTGCCGCTAAGGTCTGCCGTGCATTGATTGCTGTTTTATTGGCAGTTGGTGCAGTAACGATTGCTTTTTATAACATTTACTTATCAAGGAAATATACTGCATTTATTTCTGCTTCCTTCTGTGCTGGATTTGTTCTTAATATATTAGAAGAATTTGTTAAACTTGACTGGGTATAGATTGATAATTTTCTTCGGTATTCTTTTAATAGGAACATTCACTATAAATCAAATTCTAAAAGCACAGCAGAAGAAGATTTATGAAGTGTTTACGGCAATAGAAAACGATGAAATTTCATCTGATGATGTATTTCCAAAGATAAATGGAAAATATTTAAGGTACTGTTATGAAGCTTTCAAGCAGGCACATCCTTACCTTCTTACTTTTAGACCACTTGTTGAAGGCTCTCATAATGAAAACACAAATTCAAAAGTTTGGATGTTTTATCTTCGTGTCCTTTCCATATACAACAGTCGTATATATGATCTAATGAACGCTTGTTCAGAATTCAGGAGACTTTCATTCCCAGATATGGAATCATTTTTGTTCCAAAGAGGCATGGAACACATCATTGAGTACAGATCTCCAAAAGTAACAAAACAATGCAAAACTATTCTGAAGAATATCCAAGAAAAAACGAGAGTTCTCAAAGGAACTATTGTGAAATATTGGGAAGCAATTGAAGGAGATTCTCCAGGAGGAGCTTATGCATATGGTGCTTCTGCACAGAGACAGATGGATCAAATAGAAAAAAGTTATGATTCAGCATTAACAAAATGGCCAAATGCATCATTGATCTACAAATCATATTCACGATTCCTTAATCACATCTGCAACAATCGAATGAAAGGCGAACAATATGCAGCACTTGGCAATGTTACAAGAAAGATTGACTTGATTGAAATTCGTGCAAAGATATTATTCCCATTGCTACCTGCGGAACTTCAAGATCCTGAAACCATAATAAACCAAGAAGCACAGAACAAAAATGATGGCGCATCTGTTTTATCTGCTTCAATTGCAGGATCATCATCAAATAGTATTGATGAAGATGATGAAAGATATGTAGAACTTGCACAACAAAACACATTGTATGAGATGGGCAAACGAGTATCTGTTCCTATTAACTATTGCACAACATTTTTCGTTGTTATTTCGTTCATTTTACTGTTTTGCTTTGGTGTAGTTTTAACAAATGCAGTTATTCTTCACAAGTATCAAATCTTCAAGACATTATTGCAGTTCTTGTCAACATTCACATCAATTCTTTTCTATTCCTCAAGAACAGTATACAAGATGGCATCATTAGTTGCAGATTCACTTGGATTGAGCTACAATACATCAGAAGTTTTAACATTACTTGGTGCAGAAAATGAAGCAAGTACAATATTATCTGCATCAGAAATCATTTCATTTGATATCAAAGAATTAAATACAAATATTGATTCATTTATATCTCTAAAGACAATAGCAAAAGATTACATTGGAAATGTAACACTCTTATTAACAAATATTCAAATCAAACAAAACTTATTGTATAAGAACAAATCAGACATTATCAACAATAACAAGAATTACTTCCCATTGAGTGCAGCAATAAATGTTCAGACATCTTACATTTCAAGTTTCTCATCTGAATTCCAGGAGAAAGCTTCAGAGTTCAGACAAACAAAATGGTTCATGTTCATGTTAGAAAACAACTACAGAGTTAATGATGCCTTAGATGCATTAGCAAAATATATTGCCAAAGATATGTTAGATTTTGCTGAAAATAACAATGAATTCGCCTTAATTATGTGCGTTATTTTTGCTTGTATTTCTTGTTTAGTATTTCCAATTACCTTGATTATGTTGAAGATACAAGAAAAGAAATACATCTATGTAATTGATTCAATGTACAGAATTCCATCTTTAGTCATCATTCATCACATTTCTGAATTAACAAATAACAGTCTTGAAAATAAAAACAATAGAGCAGAAATTGCTCTACAGATTCAGAATTCACATGGAATTCCAACAGTTTTGGTTTCTGTTTTATCTGCTTTTTGCATCATAATTTTCATTGTTTTATGCATTGCAAACTATTATATTTTGACAAATTCAGCCGAATCATTCCGTGTATTGCCATTCCAAATGATGAATGGTGCTCTCTTAGCCAATCACATTTATGATGAAATGGCCACAATGAAGAGAATCTTTGCAGTAAATCAAGAAATCCCATTCAATGCTGATAACTCATATATGGCAACAGGAATCTGGCCACAAACGCAAAAATTAATCGAAACTACCATTGATCAAATGTTCTTTGGTGTTTCAGAAGAAACTAACATCTCTTATGGATATCTTTTGACTAAATCCAATTCCAGAGATTTATTTTTCCAAGGTGAGAATGTTACAGGAACATCACTCCATGATTTCATGATCAAGTTCGGATATGTTTTCTCTATCGAAGTTGATGCTAGTGAGATTAAATATTTCGTTCCACATGCATCAGATAAAACTATCTTCAACAGAGATAATATTAGACTGAACAACATGTTACATTACAACGATATTCACTTGTCAACAGGTATCTTAGATAAAATCTTGAATTACACATTTTCAGATATGAATGATGTTATTTACAACCAAGAAGTTATGGCCATTTTAACTCCTGTTGTTGGATTAATAGTATTAATTATTTTTATAACTATCTTTATCTATTATCAGTCAACAATCTTGAGAACATTTAGATTCACAATTATGTCTCTTTCAATGTTGGATCAAAAGTTCATTCAGACAAATGAAAAACTATTAGATATTGTTGCTGGCGATTTCAACTCAGATAAGCAGAGTGAAAGTATTCCAAGCCACTACATTGACTGTCTTAAAGAGAACACATGTGATCCAGTTATTTTAACAACAAAGACATTTGAAATTTTACAGATGAACAATGCAGCAAAGAAATTTTCGAAATCATCATCACAGGCAAAGAACATCGAAGATATCTTCAGAACAATTCCAGAAGAATTCAGAAAAGTCGTTGAATCAAACATTCCTTCAACAGCTAAGATCGAGAGGACAATGAAAGATGATGAAAACAAAGAATATAAAGCTCAAATCTCTATCACACAGAGTAACTTAGGAGACATTTTCATCATCATGCATCGTGATGTCATTGGTGAGAAACTGAAAGAGGAGAAAGAGAACACAGAGAATAAGTTAAAGAACATTTTATATCGCATGGTTCCACATGACTTCAGAGAGATCTTCGGCGACAACTTGTTCAGAACAGTTCAATTTGAGAATTTGTTAGTATTAGGCATCAAAGCAATGAACATCACATTTGGTGAAGACGACGATGACGAAAAACTTCAAGCAACACTTAACAAGATGGATATATACAACAACTCAATTATCCAAGCATCTAAAATCAGTGATGACTGTGCAATTGCTAAGAAACACAACATGACAACATTTGTTATCTTCAATTTCAAATCACAGAAGCGCTCAATGACACAACCATTAGAACAAGCTATCGAAGTTGTTAAGCAAGCATACAAAGAATGTCAACAGAATGGAATCACATTGTCAGCATCAGTTACATACTCCAAACAATGCTTGATTGGTATTCCATCAGTCAACAAAGCAAGTTTCAACATTTTCTTCCCAGAATTACAAACTATGATGCACTCATTAGATTTATCGAATGAAGACGAATTGCACTGCTTCGGACTCGATCGTGATATCCCACACAATCTTCGTGAGAAAGTCAGGAAAGGTGATGATTGTTCATTACTTCTCATCAAAGATTTTGCTTAATTTATTATATTTTTTTTACTTTCAAAAGAACATTTTCTAAACTATCCATGATATATTTTCATTCATTCTTTTTATATTTTCTCAAATTTCATATTTCAGTACTAAAAACAATTACAAAAGAACTCCTCTATAATATGCAGTAAAAATATTAGAGTTAAAAAGAGAAAAATTTTACTTTTTCTTTGGAGCATATCTTAACCAAACTCCATTTTCTCCAATTCTCTGAACATCAATTAGATCAAATTCAAGAGGTGGAGAATCTGTGTCTTCTGGGTTTCTTCTGATGAATGAAACATCGGTGCTTCTTCCATCTGTTGTTGGAGCCATAACATATGAAAGTTCATCAACTAATCCTGCTCTTAATAGTGACCAATTGATCATTCCGCCACCTTGAACACAAATTGCTTTGATGTGGAATATATTTTTCAACTTTGTTAGCATCAATTTCCAATCAACATCATGATCGCCACAGATAATATAAGAAATACCTTTGCTGCGCAAGTAGTTTCTGTACTGTGCCGTGGATTGATTTGTCAAAACTTCAATTATATCTGAGTCTTGGCCCCAGTAATGAGCGACATTTTCTTTCCATCCAAGCTTTCCTTTTGGATCAACTGCAATTGCAACCATTTTAAGGTTTCTTTTAGCAACAAAATCGCCTTCCTCACATGTTTCTTTCATGCCTTTCAAGTCGATTGTTTCATTATGTGTGCATATTGAATCAAATGTTGCTCTTCCGCAAAGCCAGGCATCATGTTCATGATTGAATTTAGTTTTCCAGTATTCTGAACCTAATTTCTCCATACTTTCTGTTTTGAATACATTTCCAGTTATCTTTCCATCAATGGATGGAATAACATGGATGAAGACGTACGGTCTTTCGTTCGACATCTAAAAAAAATGATTTTTTTTCAAAGGAAGAAAAACCAAAAACTGTATCGATTTAATAAATGTTATTAGACGTCACTGGCTATTATAAATACACAATTAAACAAGTTTTAATTTCCGAGCATAGTGTGAATTCACATGCCTCAATTTTTTTTGTAACAATTATTTTTAACTCTCACAATTTTTTCTATTGATATAAAAACATTGAGAGACTCTCAGAAAGTGATAATTGAACCACAGACATTCTTATTTATATCTCGAAAGATTTTCTTTGTCTTTATGTTATAAATTTTACTGTATTTCATTTCGTATTCAGTCTCGATAATATGATCGTCGAGTGAAAACAAGCATTCACATTTAATGAGCTATAAAACTAACATAAGCTTTCTCTTCTGTGACGAGAATTGACTAATATATGCTGAAAAAAAATATATTTAAATTATGCAAATGTAATATCTAAAAAATAAATTAATTAGAGAGAAGTGTTAAGATATGTATTAAGTAGATTTATGTGTGTTAATATATTTTCAAAATCTGAAACATCAATTTATCACTTATTAAATGATATACAAAAGAATATACTCATAATATGTTAATGATGGACTACTAGTAATGAGAAATAATTTTTTTGCTTAAATTTTGTAGAAAAAAAAAACATTAGTTTAATTCAAAATTAAATCATATTTAGATTACTGAGACTGAGAGTTTGGACCGGCCTTGCGCTTAGCATCAGGATTTACAGCGAGGAAGCGCTGGTTGTAGATTTTGCGAAGGCGAGCACGGCCACGAACTTCCTTAGGCTTGTCCATCTTTGGGACCTTTGGAGTGTTGGAGCGAACCTTTCCGGCTTGTGCAAGAGAACCATGAACTTTACCCATTTTAGAGAAATGACAAATTTCTTGTTCTCAAAATTTTGCCCTCAATTTAAAAATTTTTAATAGAATTTTTTATAAAAAAATGTTGATGGAGTTAATTTAATAGTCGGCATAAATATCATTTTACGACTTTATCGAAGATAGAAACATGTTTTATCTAAATTCTTTGATTCAGAACGTTCGTATTTAAAAGAAATATACTGAGGTAGTTAAATCATTCATATTTTGAACTTATTTTTCAATTTGAAAGAAAGAAAATAGTTACTTGCGTTTATTTAGAGTTAGCAAAAGTTTATTCATTAAGTGATAAAGGAGATCTTCGTATAATTGATGTATTAATAAAATCATGAATAATGATGATCTGTATTACTGAGCCAACAGATACTGCTTGATTTTACAATATTTCCCTTTGAATATTCGAAATTTTATCAATCAAGCTAATCCGAGGATAAAATTGTATACTTATGTATAAAGACTATTATATAATGTTATAATATTTAAAATATATATCATAATTTTTTGTATATCTCACCTTTCTAACACAGGAGATAGGCATTTTTTTGACCTAAAAGAACTTTGGTGCTTACTTATTTTTGGTAAAAAGCTTTCTTTGAGCTTTCTATATGCATTTAGTTATTCATATCTCCATACTATAAAACGACTTCCATCAACATTTTTTTATAAAAAATTCTATTAAAAATTTTTAAATTGAGGGCAAAATTTTGAGAACAAGAAATTTGTCATTTCTCTAAAATGGGTAAAGTTCATGGTTCTCTTGCACAAGCCGGAAAGGTTCGCTCCAACACTCCAAAGGTCCCAAAGATGGACAAGCCTAAGGAAGTTCGTGGCCGTGCTCGCCTTCGCAAAATCTACAACCAGCGCTTCCTCGCTGTAAATCCTGATGCTAAGCGCAAGGCCGGTCCAAACTCTCAGTCTCAGTAATCTAAATATGATTTAATTTTGAATTAAACTAATGTTTTTTTTTCTACAAAATTTAAGCAAAAAAATTATTTCTCATTACTAGTAGTCCATCATTAACATATTATGAGTATATTCTTTTGTATATCATTTAATAAGTGATAAATTGATGTTTCAGATTTTGAAAATATATTAACACACATAAATCTACTTAATACATATCTTAACACTTCTCTCTAATTAATTTATTTTTTAGATATTACATTTGCATAATTTAAATATATTTTTTTTTCAGCATATATCAGTCAATTCTCATCACATGATATAACTCCTGCAAAATACCTTCTGTTTCTTTATTAAATCATCTTGCATTTAGAATAAATTTTTTTGTTCTGAGTTCTTCAAAAATTCATAAACATACTAATTCTCTACCATAACAGCACATTTTCACTTACAAGTCAAGGTTTAATTATGAAATTCAAAATTCAAAAATGTTAATCGCTAATATTTTATTATTTTTGCGGTCATTTTCAATCCTACACATAAAATATTGGGCAGACATCTAGTATTTTAACTGAGAAGGATAAAAAGGTTTAGAAATTACAAAAGGTTGGTAAATAAAAATCTGGCTTTTTTAACCACGAATCAATCATGTAAGAGTTATAACATGCTAGGTTTTATAAAAATTAGCAATCTTGCAAAATTTTGCATAGAACCATTTACTCTTTGAATTTTTGAATGATCTCACAATTTTACACCACTGTAAATAAATCTAAAAATAAGCATAATTTATTTTAACAAGATCTGCATCCTTTTGATAAGTATAAAATTCGACTGATTTTTTCAAATGTTGATCGATTATTTCAAACGTATTAATCGCTGATATAGAAGTACCTAATTTTTGAAAATGAATCAACAATATAATTATAAAAATTATACCTAAATTTTGATAACTTTTCAAAATTTCAGGCAAATATTGCTATTACAACTGACATCTTTTAATGCATCATTATAATATTAATAAGAGTTTAAATAAGGTTTATTCGTTTTTTATATATTCAATTGATGCGTCAATTAAAATCTCATTCAAAATTTTAATAGCAAACCTAAATTTATGAAATGGGGAGGAAATATACTCCCACGAACTGTTAAACAGATTGCAAGTGAGACATTATATGATTATACAACGTATATTCTTGATAACTTTATTCTCCCCACTTGGCTTTATCCTTTTACGAAAGTTTATGTAACTTTTGCTACATGCTTACTATTCACAAACTTTCATCAAGCAGGAACAGGTGTTAAACCACTCGAAGTTTTCTTAAATCTATACGCAACAGCATTAGATGAAACATGGGCTACAATTAATTTTATTATTAATATGATTTTATTTGTTATTATATACTCTAGTATTATTATTTGTTCCATTATCTATTCCACCAAGAATCGTATGCCCAGATGGTCCACAGTTTTTAATGTTATTTGCATTGAGCTTCTTATGCCATTCAGATTATTGACGACAGGAAGCCAAATCGGAAATAATGTAGGTCTTTTATACGATTCCATCACAAACACAAAAATTTGGATCTATACAATTATTTCAATATTATGGGTAGTTATCACCTTCGTTTTCGACTATTACTTCCATTCATCCTACATTCCATTTATTTCTGGTCGTTCGTCGGCATTAACTCCAGTATTTCAGAGTTTCGAGTTAGATATCATAATTGTCATCAGAATTTTGGCAAGATCTGCGAATGCAACCATTGGTACAGTAGTTGCAAAGGTTTGCCGTGTCCTAATTGCTATCTTGTTAGCAATTGGTGTATTTACAATTGTATTTTACAATATCTACCACTCTAGGACATATTCTGCCTTCATCTCTGCTGTATTCTGCGCAGGATTTGTTCTTGATATAATTGGAATCTTCATTAACCTCGATTGGATTATTAGATTACTTATCTTCTTCGGTATCATATTAATTGGAACATTCACTATAAATGAAATACTAAAAGCACAACAGAAGAAGATATATGAGACATTCACTGCTTTGGAAAACGATGAAATCTCATTTGAAGATGTATTTCCAAAAATAAACGGAAAGTACTTAAGATACTGTTATGATGCATTTAAGCTAGCACATCCATATCTTCTAACATTCAAACCACTTGTTGAGGGTGCTCATAATGAAAATACAAATTCAAAAGTTTGGATGTTTTATCTTCGTGTCCTTTCCATATACAACAGTCGTATATATGATCTAATGAACGCTTGCTCAGAATTCAAGAGACTTTCATTCCCAGGTATGGAATCATTTTTGTTCGAACGAGGCATGGAACACATTATTGAATACAGATCTCCAAAAGTAACAAAGCAATGTAAAACAATCCTGAAGAACATTCAAGCGCAATCTCGTATGCTCAAAGGAACAATTGTTAAATATTGGGAAGCAATTGAAGGAGATTCTCCAGGAGGAGCTTATGCATATGGTGCTTCAGCACAGAGACAAATGGACCAGATAGAAAAGATGTATGATTCAGCATTAACAAAATGGCCAAATGCATCATTGATCTACAAATCATATTCACGATTCCTTAATCACATCTGCAACAATCGAATGAAAGGCGAACAATATGCAGCACTTGGCAATGTTACAAGAAAGATCGATTTGATTGAAATTTGTGCAAAGAGATTGTTCCCATTGTTACCTTTGGTTCTTCAAGATCCAGAAAATATAATGAAAGAAGAAGCTCAGAACAAGAATGATGGCGCTTCTGTTTTATCAGCATCTGTTTCAGGTTCATCTTCGAATAGCTTGGAAGAAAACGAAGAATGAGATGCAGAACTTGCACAACAGAATACATTGTATGAGATGGGTAAAAGAGCTTCAGTTCCAATCAACTATTGCACAACATTTTTTGTCGTTATTTCGTTCATTTTACTGTTTTGCTTTGGTGTAGTTTTAACAAATGCAGTTATTCTTCACAAGTATCAAATCTTCAAGACATTATTGCAGTTCTTGTCAACATTCACATCAATTCTTTTCTATTCCTCAAGAACAGTATACAAGATGGCATCATTAGTTGCAGATTCACTTGGATTGAGCTACAATACATCAGAAGTTTTAACATTACTTGGTGCAGAAAATGAAGCAAGTACAATATTATCTGCATCAGAAATCATTTCATCTGATATCAAAGAATTAAATACAAATATTGATTCGTTCTTGTCTCTCAAAACAGTTGCAAAAGATTACATCGGTAATGTAACACTCTTATTAACAAATATTCAAATCAAACAGAACTTATTGTATAAGAACAAATCAGGTATTATCAACAACAACAAATTTTACTTCCAATTAAATGCAGCCATGAATGTCCAGACATCTTATATTTCTAGTTACTCATCTGAATTCCAAGAAAACGCTTCAGAATTCAGACAAACTAAATGGTTCATGTTCATGTTAGAAAACAACTACAGAGTTAATGATGCCTTAGATATTTTGGCTGAATATGTTGCTAATGATATGCTGGACTTTGCTGAAAACAATAACAAATTCGCTCTGATCATGTGCATTGTTTTTGCTTGTATATCAGTGCTAGTTTTCCCAATAACTTTGATTATGTTGAAGATACAAGAAAAGAAATACATTTATGTAATTGATTCAATGCACAAGATTCCATCTCTTGTTATTATTCAACATATCTCTGAATTAACAAATAACAGTCTTGAAGATAAAAACAATAGAGCAGAAATTGCTCTACAGATTCAGAATTCACATGGAATTCCAACAGTTTTGGTTTCTGTTTTATCTGCTTTTTGCATCATAATTTTCATTGTTTTATGCATTGCAAACTATTATATTTTGACAAATTCAGCCGAATCATTCCGTGTATTGCCATTCCAAATGATGAATGGTGCTCTCTTAGCCAATCACATTTATGATGAAATGGCCACAATGAAGAGAATCTTTGCAGTAAATCAAGAAATCCCATTCAATGCTGATAACTCATATATGGCAACAGGAATCTGGCCACAAACACAAGCATCTATTGAAACCGCTATTGATCAAATGTTCTTTGGTGTTTCAGAAGAAACAAACATCTCTTATGGATATCTTTTGACTAAATCCAATTCCAGAGATTTATTCTTCCAAGGTGAGAATGTTACAGGAACTTCACTCCATGATTTCATGATCAAATTCGGATATGTTTTCTCTATCGAAGTTGATTCTTCTGAAATTAAATATTTCAATCCATATACATCAGATAACAGTGTCTTCAACAGAAATAATATGAGACTGAACAACATGTTACATTACAACGATATTCACTTGTCAACTGGTGTTTTAGATAAGATCTTGAATTACACATTCTCAGATATGAATGATGTTATTTACAACCAAGAAGTTATGGCTATTGTCACTCCTGTTGTCGGTTTCATTGTATTGGCTATTTTTATTGGAATCTTCATTTACTATCAGTCAACAATCTTGAGAACATTTAGATTCACAATTATGTCTCTTTCAATGTTGGATCAAAAGTTCATTCAGACAAATGAAAAACTATTAGATATTGTTGCTGGCGATTTCAACTCAGATAAGCAGAGTGAAAGTATTCCAAGCCACTACATTGACTGTCTTAAAGAGAACACATGTGATCCAGTTATTTTAACAACAAAGACATTTGAAATTTTACAGATGAACAATGCAGCAAAGAAATTTTCGAAATCATCATCACAGGCAAAGAACATCGAAGATATCTTCGGAACAATTCCAGAAGAATTCAGAAAAGTCGTTGAATCAAACATTCCTTCAACAGCTAAGATCGAGAGGACAATGAAAGATGATGAAAACAAAGAATATAAAGCTCAAATTTCTATCACATAGAGTAACTTAGGAGACATTTTCATCATCATGCATCGTGATGTCATTGGTGAGAAACTGAAAGAGGAGAAAGAGAACACAGAGAATAAGTTAAAGAACATTTTATATCGCATGGTTCCACATGACTTCAGAGAGATCTTCGGCGACAACTTGTTCAGAACAGTTCAATTTGAGAATTTGTTAGTATTAGGCATCAAAGCAATGAACATCACATTTGGTGAAGACGACGATGACGAAAAACTTCAAGCAACACTTAACAAGATGGATATATACAACAACTCAATTATCCAAGCATCTAAGATCAGTGATGACTGTGCAATTGCTAAGAAACACAACATGACAACATTTGTTATCTTCAATTTCAAATCACAGAAGCGCTCAATGACACAACCATTAGAACAAGCTATCGAAGTTGTTAAGCAAGCATACAAAGAATGTCAACAGAATGGAATCACATTGTCAGCATCAGTTACATACTCCAAACAATGTTTGATTGGTATTCCATCAGTCAACAAAGCAAGTTTCAACATTTTCTTCCCAGAATTACAAACTATGATGCACTCATTAGATTTATCGAATGAAGACGAATTGCACTGCTTCGGACTCGATCGTGATATCCCACACAATCTTCGTGAGAAAGTCAGGAAAGGTGATGATTGCTCATTACTTCTCATCAAAGATTTTGCTTAATTTATAATTTTATTTTTATTAAACTATCCATGATATATATGTTACTAAATGTAAACATTTTTATCTCTTTATAATTGAATTATCTGATAAATCTGATTGGATTTCTTTCATTATCTAAAATATTCTATCTGGAATTATCGAGTGAATAGTAATCATAAAATAAAGGCATTTCCATAAAACTGAATTACATATAAATGCAACTTTTTCGAAAATTTAATTACATCCCTAGAAAAAATCAAAAATTTAATATAACTCCGTATCTACTAAACATGTAAGTACTAAATTAAACAATGTTAGTGAATCCCATAGATAATTGTCACTTTTCAGAACATTTTATTTCCTTTGTTGACAGGACAAGAGTTATTTCTCATTTTTCTGTTTCTTCATCCTATGAAGAATTCAATTTGCAAATTTATCCTAACTATCAAAATAAAATTGTCTCAAAGGAGGTAACGAACACAGAATACCATACTTTTGATACTGTTTTCAACTCAAAAATAAAGTACCATCCATTATTATTTAATCCACAATCATTAAGGGTGCACCCGTATGTACGTTTATTTGAGAGGAGGAGGATTACCCTCTCAATTTTGAGGGATTCGTTAGTTTATTTTCTCGATGAATATGCAATAAAATTTGATTTTTACCTTATCAATATACTTCGTATAATATACACATGTTCATGTAAAAACTTTTTTCCAAAATCCTCAGGAATTAAGGGATTTTTGAATTTTAAGAATTTTTTTCGAATTTTTTCGAAAAAAAAAATATTTTCAGAACAGCCTTAACGGCTAAGATTTAGGAACAATGTTAAGTATCAAAAAGAAAGGAGGTCTGATATAGACAACATATATCGTTGAAGGTTGAAAAAATCTCTAATATTTGAGCCCAAAATTTCAAATTTTAATTTTTTGAAAAAAGAGGCCACCCGTATGTACGTTTATTTGAGAGGAGGAGGATTATATTTTTGAAAGGGTGAAACATTATGAATATGTTAATTATATAATAATATGTATTATTATAAAAAAGAAAAAATAAAGCACGTTAAAATTTTTCTTTCTTGATTTTTTACAAAATCTACTTAGAATTATGCAAAATATGACTAAATAATTATAAATTTCAAGTTAAATTTTAATTTTGATAATTAATTTAAATTTCAAAATATCAAGTTCAGTTCGACTATGTATGTAGTAATTCCTCAATAAAGTGCCAAAACCCTATTAAAATATATGAACATTTTCAACATTTTAATGTTTTTATTTAAAAATTTGATGGAATATGAGCTTCAAACAATTATTATGTAAATAAAAATAATTAAATATATGTATTTATTCGTATTACAACCGTAGTAAGTCGATTCTTCCTTTCTTCTACTGAGTTTTGAATTTGATTTCGAATTGTAAAGAGATTCAAAGGGAAAATACTAGCGGAGAAAAACTACCTCCATGAAAGGGTCATAATGGAGTCAAGTTGTATTTTTTGATATTTTTTGCTTTTCGAGCCTAAATAGGTAGCCAAGATAATGCCTAAAAATAAGGTTCTAAATTCTGAAGTTTACATGATCCTCTCGTGTGCACCCTTAATAGCTGTATTTTTAATCAAACAATTGGTACACCAATTTACATTTACCAAATTCCAACACTTTCTGAAGAATCCAAAATTGAAATTTCGGATTGTCAATTTTACAAGAATACTGGAATTCCCTTTGCCGGCTGCGTGTTCATCTTGTTCTCACGTGAAATCAAAGGCTTTAATTGCACACTTTCCAAGTTATGTTCAGTTGAAAATTTTGCACCAGAAACTTCATCATTTTTCATTAAATCACCAATGAGAGCTGACTTTAATGAGTCATCTGTTCTTTATAACCCAGGAAGACCTCTTTTTGATTGCAGACATATTGCAGGATTCAAATTTGTTTATTCTCATGGTATAAATGTATCATGTTGCTACACAGAACACACTATATTTAACATTGTCAATACATCTTTGTCTTTTTGTCATTTCCAAAACAATACAATTTTCGGAAAAATTAATTCAATAATTATTTATGATTATACATATACTAATGCAACAAAATGTAATTATCTCGATTGGCACATCTTATATATAAATGAAAACACATCAATAAAAATGAATTACCAACCAGAAGATACATTCTTTACTGATTGTGTGTTTAAAGGTGACTTTATGCCAATTGGAAATGAAACTAATTTTATTAATTGCGTATTTTTGAATTATTCTGATAATAAGATCATTGATATGACAAATTATATGATGAAGAAATGCCACGCACCTAATTTCAATAAACTCACGAAAGAAAAGATATTAATGATTGTAATTTTCTCAGTTATTGGATTACTTCTTATTTCTATCGCTGCATTCTGGTTGATAATGAGGAATTACTTCAGAAGACAAAATAAACTAATGAAGAAGTATTCTCTCGAAAAGAGTATTATGAATGATTTCTGTTAAATCTCATTGATTAATATTTTGTTTGTTTGTAATAAAAATGTTATGTTAAATTTTAAAATCATTTGCAAATAACAGAACCTCTAATTTCGTCTGATGTTAATATTAACTAGGACACCCCTCCATTTTGCAAAATGGCTATTAAAGGAAATACTGCCCTTTATTTAGCAGTGTTTATGAATTATCCAGCAAAATTATGAAATTATGCGAAAGGGTTTTTGGAAAGGTAGCTCTTCAAGCAGCAACAAGGAAAAGTTATGAAGAAACAGCTTAATTTCCTACTTTGAATGGCACTGTATTAATGCTAAATGTATCTATGAAATAACTGAATATCTATATTGATCATTATAGGATTATTCATATGACTATTATTAATATATTTTGGTAGTACGGAATTGTTAATTAAGTTTGATTATCATAAGTATATGCTCACCATTGTATTAAAAAGAGATTGTAGAAAGGAATTGAACAAATAAAATAAGAGTTTGAGCATATGTGCAATGATTTCTTCGTTAGCAAAATTTTCAGATTTCCAATATAGGCTTGATATTCAACGATCTATAGTTAGTTGATGTACAAATATCTAATCACATAAAATTATGATCACTTTTTCAAAAAAAGAAATGAAATTATGAAATTTTAGATTTTTGAATTTCATTTAGCGATCATTTGGCCCCATTTTCAATTGAAAATTCTGTAGTTAGTTGTATATACAAATTTTACTCGAAGAGAGCTGGAGATGAAGCTCCAATGCGGGAAGCACCAGCAGCAATGACAGCACGAGCAGCCTCCTTAGTGCGAACACCGCCGGCAGCCTTAACGCCGAACTTTGGACCAACAACTTTTCTCATGATTGCGACATGTTCTGGTTTAGCGCCAGCTGTGCCGAATCCTGTGGATGTCTTGACGTTGTGAGCACCGCCGAGGACTGTAAGGATGGAAGCATCGATGATTTGTTCCTCATTGAGGTAGCATGTTTCGATAATGCACTTAACGTAGCATTGTGGAACAGCGGCGACGATTTCGGCGATATCCTGGCGAACCTTCTTGTAGTCACCCTCGATAAGAGCGCCGATATCGATAACCATGTCGATTTCGATGGCTCCGGCGTTTGCAGCTTCCTTAGCTTCGAAAGCCTTGGCAGCTGATGTTGTAGCGCCGAGTGGGAAGCCGACAACGGAGGCGATGCGGATGTTTGTGCCAGCGAGTTGTTCCTTGCAGATGTGAACACGGTTTGGATTTACGCAGACAGCCTTTGTGTTGTACTTCTTGGCCTTTTCGCAAAGAGCAACGATGTCCTTTGTTGTTGAGAAGGCTGTAAGGACTGTGAAATCGACGTGTTGGGCGATATTTTCTGGATCTGGGCAGAATGTTGGGTCTTCTGGGGCATGAGCAAGCTTGTCACGAACCTCGTCAGCTGTGATACCGAGTTGCTTGGCAACATATTCAACACGCTCTGGGAATTCCATTTTAGCGAAAGTGATTTTTCATTTTCAATACTTTATCGTTTTTCCGAAAAAAAAAGAGAGGAATTGAATAGTTGTAAATATATCCAGCCACTTATCTATCACAGGTACGTACTAAACAACATTCAGATTGAGGAACTGATATCATAATACAATAACTATCCTTTATTATTAGATAATCAATGATTTAAACTAAACCATTCATTGTTTTTTGAACTTCGATCAATAATTTTTGTAATGCGTAAAAAGCAATGTCCTGTGATGTCATGACTTAATAATCAAATTGATGATATGGACTGAACTTATTTGTTTCTTATTGAATAACTTGAAATTGTTGAAAGATTAATAATGATTCATTTTTGAATGCCGTATTTGATAAATATAGATATACTTCATGGATATATATCAACATTCATAGATTATTGCATCAAATATAGAATTTTTCCATATCATCATTTTGAATATTCTAAAGTGACAGCTGTCGTTTGGATTTCTTCAATGTATCTGATGTTTATCTATCTGCAGATGGAAATTATAATCCAATCCTGAGAGTAATATTATTCAATCTAAAATTAAAGATTTCATACTGCAAATAACTCGTCCATAGCTTATACTTCCGATTGAGTTCGTTTATCCATAGAAAAATCTGCATATATCCGAAATAAATCTGAATGTTAATATCTTACAGTTGATTACTTCTTGTTCATTGAAATTGGTCATTTCACATTGATAAAAGTTGATTTTCAATGTAACCGCTTCTCAAATCTTCATTTATGGAAGATTTGATCTAATTTCTAAAGCTTATGGAAAGAATTTTATTGAAAATTCTATTCTATATCAATTTGTATTATTATTTCTAATGAATTTTTCTTCTGATACATTTTATTCATCGACTTCTTCTCACTTTTTGTACATGCAATTTGAATATCTCGCCGAGCTGGGGAAAGAATACAAAAAGTACACAGGGTTTATGGTTAATGAGCAGATCCGTGTTCCAGCTGGCGAGGCTGTTAATCAGTTATCCAGTGAAGATATTTGCTTGCCGATAGAAAACAAAAATTCTCCAATAATTTTGGCTTTTACGGAAATTCTCAAATCTCCAAAATTCTTGAAGACCTCTCCCAAGATAGTTTTTACCATGTGTTCCGTTGTAAATGGAGAAATTATTCAAGGAAATGCACTCTTAGAAATCATTAGCGCTATGGAATCAGCGGCAGATAAAATGGACATGGAGTCAGGAATTAAAATAATACAAACAGCAACTTCTCTGACGAAATCTCACATATTTGAAGTGAAAATTTTCCAAAGAATTTTGTCTTTAGTGCTATCTCTTTCATCAAACTCGAACGAATACGTGATGGCAAACGCACATGCAGCCTTCGAACAGATTTTGGAAACGTTTATTCAAGTTATTGACGCGCAAACTGACGAATTAAACAAAATCATCAAGTTAGAGATAAACGAAGCGTTTCACAGTGTTGTACAGTTGAAGGAAGATATAACAATTCACGAAAAAGAAGAATATATTTACATTATAATAAATGATTTACTCAAAATTTCAAAATCAAAGCCTCCTTCATGGATAAACAGTCATAACTTATCAAGTAAAATGGCTTACTCCACGTTAGAAGCGATATTTACTCGTTATTCCAAGACATTTATTTCACATCAGCCTCTTTTGATGTTAGTTTCACGTGCTATCGAAGAATCATCGTCAAATACAGTCCCGATCTCATTTACGGTCAATATTTGCTCTTCTTACATTGAAACTTTGCCAAATGACTTTTCAAAACTTTTTTCTTTCCATTTGTCACAAATGAAGCAAAGCCACCAGGAACTACTTTACTCTTTACGGTTTTTCAGACACTTTATTCTCAAAGATCAGTCAAATATTGTCAGATTTTACCATTCTGTAGATAAGACAGGAGAACTGATCACAGATTTGATACACAGCATGCTAATGTTGTTTGAAGAACGCGAGGGACAGATACAAACCCTTCACATTGGATTCCAACAAAATTCAGATTCATTAATCAACACAACGCCAATAGATATCACATGTTTCATCATTAAATCATTATTCCAGACAGCAACGCCTGATTTAGTAGATATAATTCTCAAGATTTGGTCAGATGTTTTATCAATTCTCACAATGGCCTTAAATCTTGCAGATCAGAGCTCATCGTATATACTATTGCAATCACTGCACTTCTTAATTGTACTTGCGAATGATTTAAAGCTTGACGATCCACGAGGTTCCGCGATTTCAACAGTTGTTAACATTGTTGCAGAGGAAAAGATGTACAGTGAGCAGCTAAGGAGCACAGCTATCGATACTATATCAGCAGCGATAGAAGGCAGCCCTCAGGTATTCAATGATCACTGGTCAAGAATCATAAATGCTTTATCTATATACAAAACAGAGCTCAGCGACCTCTCGTTCTCTCTGCAGTTGTCTCTAGAGAATATTATCGAACTCGAGCTAGCTCTCATGTACGTAAAGACCACTTGTAGCGGTGATGAAAGACAATGGGCACTGGACTTCTCAATTGCTCTCCTTTTTGTGAACAAAAACCGTTTTAACGATATATGGCTCTCAATTTCCGAAAACTTCTATGATGGTAGAAATGACACCGCTGATGGATTTATCAATTTGCTGAATGAAATACTATCCCAGGAAACAGAGATCTCGCTTTGCCCAACTTTATACAATATTATGTCCGACAAAACTATGGCTAGCGACACGAGGAAGATGTTTATCAACGCCATATACGTGATTATATCAGAGAAATCCACTTCCATCAAGAAACAATGGCCTTGTATCATAAAATCTTTATCTCCACTTTTCTATGCGGACAAATCGGCCGAATTAGTTGAGAACGCGTTCAGATGCCTTCAATTATTAGTCAGCGATATGCTGTTTTACTTAGAAGAAGAGTCACAAGTCATAACTTACTCATTAGTTTTCGATTTTGTAAAACAGGACGCTGATATCAACATAGCATTGTCATCTCTTACTTTGCTATGGAACGCAAGCTCAAATATCAAAACAGACGAAACATGGAAACATATTTTTAATTCAATCAAGGATGTAATAAGAGATCAGAGGCCGGACATATCCCTTGCAGCCGTTAAAACTTTTTTCTCGTTGATTATCAGCAATTCTGTCAATCTTTCAAAGAATATTTTTAATTATTTGACAGATTTGTTCCCAGAAATCCTTACTTTCATATCAGAAATCGATGTTGCATCCCAGCAACTGTTGATCTACGAGACAGCCCATTGTATTAACACTCTAAAGGCTAATTTCAAGAAAATTGACGACAATTATTGGAATTTTCTCTTGAAAGCCGAAGAAGAGTTCATGATCACGTGCAACAAACATGACACAACATGTCAAGGCTTCATGTTCTACGAGGAATTCTTTTCTGTGACTTTATCCGACGAAATTCACTTCACCTGTTTTGATTCTCTTGACAAACTATGCGAATATTACCTCGAACACGAGTCCTCGAACTGTGTAATATTCGGAAGCTTCGGAAGATTAATTCGCAACATTTTACCGACTCGGAAATCAGCAGATAATGAAGAAATAAAGCGCTGGGTGACTTTGTCGCACAATCTGATATTCGGACTGCACTGTAAGGACTTCCTTCCGCCTACTGTTCATAAAACATTTGATGCAATCGACGAAATCCTTCCGAATACGAACGAAAACACGGAAACTCTCATCAAGCATCTCGTGGAATGTGCAGCTTACGTTGAAAATGAGAGATTAACTGAAGTTTCGCTGGAACATTTGTTATTTATCTGTGGAAACAAGATAAAGAACGACCAACTTCCAATGGTTTTTGATATATGTCAGCCGTTGTTTAAATTGCAGCACTGCTCAACCCTTTTGCTGCATTTTATTGACCGAGATATTGATTATAAAGGTTGCGACATTGAATTATTCTGCCGATCGTTAATCGAAATTGCAGGGACATCCAACACGCAACTAGCTGATAGAGCATGCATCAATGTTTTGAAATTATTTAATTTCACATCTTTAGAAACTAAAAATATGTTCATAGATGTGATCAAGGAACGTCTGAAAACCAATATAGAGATTTGGAAGAGGTTTTTAGACCCAAGAAGTTCCGAATTTGAAAAAGATGTTGCCGAAAAAATCACAAAGAAGCTTCTGTACAACATCGGAGAGCAGATGAGGAAATGTTCCGATGAAGATGAAATTATTGAGTCACTTATTTTCATAAGAGACGCAAAAATTTGCGAATCTTTTGGACAATCTCACATTTTGATAATGTTACCTTATCTTGCTGATTTGGTTCTTCATCCGAATACTGATGTTCGACTTAAGATAAGGGAGGTTCTCCTTCGTCTTACTGAATGAGAAAAAAAATTATAATATTATTTTTATTATTATTCTTAATTATTAAAAGAATTATATTTATGTTTGAAGATTTCAAATTTTGTAGTATTTTTATTTGATTTACTCCCTGAAGACATTGAATAAGAAAATTAGAAGCATTTTTCTTTCATTTCCGCAAGCTTCTCTCTCTCTTTATCTTTATCTTTATCTTTTTCATTGATATTTGTACCATGTTAAAGGAGAAGCTCATCGACCTTTTTTTCCATTTTCATTTTCGTTATTGCAATTCGAAGATCTATTTCTCCATTTGCAGTTTCTTCTTTGATGTTTGTAGCCACAGAGAGAAGAAATTCAACTTTTTTTTTCTGTTGCAATATGAAGAGAAGTTTCTCCAAAATTTGATAAGTAAATCTCAAATTATTATTTTTTATCAAAGTAATATTTACATAAGAATAAAAACAGCAATTAAAGTTAAGGAAATAGCAAAATTACTATTTTTGTTGACAATGCAACTAAAAGCTTCACATCGAAGAATTGCAGATTTTGGAAGGCCGCTTTTTAGAAGATATTCAACAAATTGCTTCGATTTATTCTGGAAAAGAACACCACATCTTAAACTTTCGCAATTTGTAAAAGCATCTTCACCAATAAATGTGACACTTGATGGGATACTTATCTGTTTCAGGCGAGTGCATGATTCAAATGCACGTTTACCAATGCTTACAACACTGTTATCTACAAAGACAACAAATTCAATATAAGCACTATTAATGAAAGCACTTTCTTCAACTTTAACAAGACGACGATCAAAGCTTATATAATTATCCTTGCAGGTTGGTGCATGAAGATATACACTCTTGAAATTGGAATCATAAATTGTACTGTTTTGGCAAACAAATTTTGAACTAACGAAATCACTAATATAGGAAAGAGATGTGCATTGTTCGAATATGGCAGGAGATATACTTGCAAGGTTGCATGTTGATGATATGTCAACATGTTCGAGTGATTGACATCCACTGAAACAATTGGATAATAAACTTTCAACACTATCAGGGATTTTGATTGTTCTTATTGATGTTCCACTGAAACATTCAGTTCCAATTGTAACAATATTATTAGGAATAAGAATTTCTTCTATATTTGTACATCCTTTCATGAACATAGATGGAAGACTATCAAAAGATGTTTCACTATTCTCAAAAGTAATTGTTCGAATTCCACAATTCATTAAGCATCCGGAATCAATGCTTTTCATATGTGAAGATACCCGGAACATAATAAGAGATGAACAATCAGTAAAAACATTCATTCCTAAAGAAATGTTACTTGTACATTCATCAAACGAAGCTCGACTCAAAGATGTGCATCCAAAAAATGCATAATTACTGATGGTTAAAGTTTTTGCTGTAGAAGCAAATGATATGCTTGGAAGTGTTACAATATTAGAAAATGAATATTCACCAAGAGAAGTGAAACTTTCTGGGAATAGGAATTCTGAAGAAAGAATTGTATAACTAAATGCATGAATACCAATAGTCTTAAGCTTAGGGAAGTATGGTATGGATTTCAAGCTTGTACAGCTAAAGAATGCATAATCTCCAATTGTGTCTATTTCAGAAATTCCATCACATTTAATGGTTGTAAGTGATTTTTTTCCAGAGAAAGCAGAGCTTTTAATTTCTTTAGTTTGAATAGGAAGAGTTATTTGAACAGTATCTGGTTTAAGTAACATAGATATTGATGAATTATCCTTTGAAATCATCAGCATTTGGTTATCAATCGTGATAGAAGAATTTCCTTTAAATGTAAAATTAATGTCATTTGATGATGGAAATGCACCTCCACCTACTTCAGTTAAATTTTCTGGTAGAAGAACTGTTTTGAGGAAAGTGTTTAATGAAAATGCATATGCGCCAATGTATTTCACTTTATCAGGAATATCAATAGATGTTAAACCTGAACCACTAAAGCAGGATGCTTCAATTCTTGTAATGGATGGAGGTAAAGTGATTTGTTTGATGTTCGAAGAACCACAAAATGCATACCCTCCAATTTGGGTAACTGATGAAGGAATTGTTATAGATGTGCATTGACAGCTTATAAAGGCACCATAGTTAATTGAAGTGCATCTTGAATCAATTACATATGTGGATACAGAACTCGCAGCAAATATACTAAGTACTCGATAATCTTTAGTATAAACTGCACAACTGTCACTAGTGACAAAAAACTTATTATTTTGATGAACATTGATTGTGCGCATTGTACGTACACCATTAAGAAATGTTCCCATAATAGAAGACACTGACTCTGGTACTTTAAATTCTGTTAGTTTTGTTGAAAAAAAAGCATTGTTAGAAAGTGAATCTAATTT
This sequence comes from Trichomonas vaginalis G3, assembly GCF_026262505.1. Classification (NCBI taxonomy): domain Eukaryota; phylum Parabasalia; order Trichomonadida; family Trichomonadidae; genus Trichomonas; species Trichomonas vaginalis. The sequence continues at coordinate 5,218,006 of NC_067207.1, read as the reverse complement.
TGATCCTTCTTTGAAGATTATTGAAGTTAATGTTGTCATATCAGCTATTCCATGATCGTATATTTTTAAAACTGATGCTGGGATAGTAACTGTTTGAATTTTCAAATTGGAAAAAGCAAATTGCATAATATATTGAAGACCTTTAGGCAACAAAAGTTCTGTAACAGATGTACATTGGCAAAAAGCATAAGTTTTTATTGATGTGAGCATTGTGCATGATGATAAATCAATTCGTTCTAATTTAATGCAATTATAGAAAGCATATGGTCCAATTGTTACAAGTTTAGGATTGGGCTGAAATGAAAAAGATTTTAATGTATCTTTGCATTGTAAAAAGCAATAATCTCTTTTGTTGTTACCATATATTTCAAGGCATTCACTTGAAATAATAAGATCAGGGTCAGACATTTTAACATCTTTGAGCTGTGTTCCTGAATTATAGTAGAATTTAGATGGTATTAAAGTCATACTAGCAAGATCGCCTTTATTTTTCTAACTTAAAGAAATCAAATATGAATCTATATGTAAAAGAGAGATATAATTTAGCATAAGGGTGTGAGGTTGAATTAGAACTCAGCCTGATACTTTAACGTTTGGGTATATGGATAATGAAGCATTTTAACCGCTGAAACGCGCAAAAAAAAATGGCGGTTTAAGGGTGCACCCGTATGTACGTTTATTTGAGAGGAGGAGGATTACCCTCTCAATTTTGAGGGATTCGTTAGTTTATTTTCTCGATGAATATGCAATAAAATTTGATTTTTACCTTATCAATATACTTCATATAATATACACATGTTCATGTAAAAACTTTTTTCCAAAATCCTCTGGAATTAAGGGATTTTTGAATTTTAAGAATTTTTTTCGAATTTTTTTGAAAAAAAAAATATTTTCAGAACAGCCTTAACGGCTAAGATTTAGGAACAATGTTAAGTATCAAAAAGAAAGGAGGTCTGATATAGACAACATATATCGTTGAAGGTTGAAAAAATCTCTAATATTTGAGCCCAAAATTTCAAATTTTAATTTTTTGAAAAAAGAGGCCACCCGTATGTACGTTTATTTGAGAGGAGGAGGATTATATTTTTGAAAGGGTGAAACATTATGAATATGTTAATTATATAATAATATGTATTATTATAAAAAAGAAAAAATAAAGCACGTTAAAATTTTTCTTTCTTGATTTTTTACAAAATCTACTTAGAATTATGCAAAATATGACTAAATAATTATAAATTTCAAGTTAAATTTTAATTTTGATAATTAATTTAAATTTCAAAATATCAAGTTCAGTTCGACTATGTATGTAGTAATTCCTCAATAAAGTGCCAAAACCCTATTAAAATATATGAACATTTTCAACATTTTAATGTTTTTATTTAAAAATTTGACGGAATATGAGCTTCAAACAATTATTATGTAAATAAAAATAATTAAAGATATGTATTTATTCGTATTACAACCGTAGTAAGTCGATTCTTCCTTTCTTCTACTGAGATTTGAATTTGATTTCGAATTGTAAAGAGATTCAAAGGGAAAATACTAGCGGATAAAAACTACCTCCATGAAAGGGTCATAATGGAGTCAAGTTGTATTTTTTGATATTTTTTGCTTTTCGAGCCTAAATAGGTAGCCAAGATAATGCCTAAAAATAAGGTTCTAAATTCTGAAGTTTACATGGTCCTCTCGTGTGCACCCTTAAAATTTTTTATTGATTTTGGATGTCTTACTTTGAATTACAGTCATCAAATACATGCTGGAAAGCAGATCATGACGGATCTGATATCACTGTTATAAGGTTTTCACCCAACAGCAGACAGCTTGCTGTAGGAACCTTTAATGGCAACGTTTATGTTAGAGATGCGATTACATCCAGATTAATGTATAAAATTGATGTTCTTCATACATCCAACCCTATTACATCAATTAAATGGCATCCGAAAATTGATAATGCTTTTCTTTGTTCATCAGCATCTGGTTATGTTTCCTTATGGCATACTGAAACAGGTCAGAACCTTTGGATGTTCAAAGAAGAAGGAAATGAAACTAGTTCTATTGCAATTTCTCCATCAGGAACTCAATTTACTACGGTCGGAAGTGATAAAGTTGTAAGAATCTATGCAATTCAAAAACACGTGAAACTTTACGATCTTTCTGCTAGAAACTATGATCAAGGTGTTGTTACAGGACATCAATCACGTATTTACGCTGCATCATATCTTAATGATGATGTTGTAGCTACAGCAGGATGGGATGATACTGTTTTATTCTGGGATATTCGTACAGGAAAAGTCGAAAGATCCATTTTTGGACCTCATCTCAATGGAGAATCTATGGCATTTGTCGGAAATAAGCTTATTACTGGCTCAAATAGAGCAGAGAATCAACTACAAATGTTCGATATTGGTACAGGAAAGTGCGAAAAAACAATTTCGATTGGTCGAGCAGGAGATTCACTTCTTATATACTCTCTTAGCATTACAACTGATAGTAAGTTCATTGGTGTTTGTGGTGGAGGTTTAAAGAAGCTCCAGTTCTATCGTTCTTCTGATCTTGATTTAGCAGCTCAAACAGAGCAGTTTGATACACCACTAAACACAGTACACTTTAGTGAATCCAACTTTGGTGTTGGCCTTGGTAATTCTAAGGTTCTTGTTGATAAATACGCGATTGATTAGATTTATATTATTTTATTAGTTAAAATAAAGTATTAATGATATGTTTATTACTATTTTTGAATGAATTAACTGTTTTTAAACTACAAAAATTATGAATCATTGATGAATTCAAATTTCATCGAAAAATTCTAATTTATAAAGAGTCTGTTATATAAGTAATGCTTTGTAACACTATTTTATGATGGAAGAACGAATGACTTTGTAAATTTATTCATCCATTTTTGTTTCATTATTGAGATTTCAGAATTTTGGTGTGAAAAAATAAAAATATTGATAACATATAATAAAAAATACAAACAAAACAATTTATTTCCGAATTTTTGGTAATCTTCTCGCTGATTTTAGAGAATTTGATGCTGAATTGTCTTTAGTTAATTTCTTCTTTGACTTTGTTGGCTGTTGAGTGAGTGGTATCTCTCCAAGGGCCATCTTCCTTAGTGTTTCATCATTTGGTAGCTGAGGTATCTTCCATTTGACAGCTTTTTCTTTATTTTTCAGTGTTTCTTCTGCAATTTCAATCAATTTTTTAATTACATCTATTTCCTTTTGTAGGTTGTCTTTCTGGTTTGTGAGCTCTTCTTGCATTGCTTTAGTTCCATTCTCTACTTGTATAGCTTTACTTTCAGCTTCACCCTTCTTTTTAGTGTCTGCATCAATCTCTGCTTGAACAGACATCATTTTTTCCGAATGGTCTTTTTCAAGTTCTGATTTTTTGACAATTGCGTCTTCTAGACCTAACTGCTCTTCAGCAATCATTGTCTTATAGTCATCTATGGACTTGTGTATCTCGTTGAGCTCACCATGTGTCTTATCTTCGTAATTTTCTCTTTCGTAATTCAGATTTTCAATTTTTTCGTTAATTTGTCCAGTAATTTGACGAACAACACCGAGAGTGTCTTTCACTCTTGACATTTTCGATGTTTCTATTGATAATCTGACGTATTCTCTACGTAATGGCTGCAAAGATTTGTCGTGATGAGCAATTTTGTTACGTTTACATAATGTAGCGACAGCTTCAAACGCAAAGTGATCGATTTGGTTGGATTTAACACCAAGGTATGTAATATTTTCGTTTGGTTGGAGAGCAGCAACCATTTCATAGCATCCGGCCGTTGAAATAAAATTATCTTCAATTATTAGTTTTCTAAGACAGTTGTTTGGCACTAAAGCATTTGCAACTGCAATAGCTCCATCATCTGTGATTCTGCAAGAGCTTAAATTCAGTTTTCTAATAGTTTGATTTTCTCCGATTGTATCTGCAAAAGCGTAAGCTAATTCATCGCCTGCAAAGTTACGAGATAAATTTAATGTGTCAAGCACATGGCCTGACTGCATAAAATTGTAAATAGAATCAACAGCAGATGAATCAAAACCAACATGAGACAAATTCAAAGAAGTAAGGGTATTATTGTCTATCAAAGCTTGGAATAATGATATTATACCATCAGATCCTATTGGATTTTCCGAAAGATTTAAATTAATAAGTTCCCAGCCATCAGCGAGAGCCTGAGCAAATATTTCACATGATCTTTGTGATAATGAGCAATTGCTGATGTCAAGATACTTAAGAGTCTTAATTTGTGATATTCCATTTGCAACTCCAATTCCTTTAGAAAATGTGTTGCCAATAAGCGTTAAATGGCGTAAATTTTGATTGTTAGAAAAGCTAACTTCAAGCATTTTTTGGTCTTCATCGCTCAAATATGTATATGAAGCGTCTAATGTTGATAAATTTGAGCATTTTTCAATGACATCAGATATTAATTGAGATGTAGTTATCTTGTTGTGTCCTTTCTTCGCTTTAGGTTCTACTATTCCTGCCAAACCAAGGCTTCTTAGGGTGTTTGTTTCGATAATTGTAGAAATTATTGTGAAAAGTCCATCAGCTCCGATCTTATTTGCTTGCCATATAAGTTCTCGTCTTCCAATTTGAAGACTAGTAAGTGGTGTTGTTCGAATTATGTCAGATAAAGCTAATGAACATCCATTTCCTAAATCATTGCATCCTATATTGAGATATCTTATTTTTGTGTTCAATTTTAGTATGTTTAGTACTGGAGTTAATCCGGAATCTCTGATTAAATTGTCATAAAGATTTAAAGCTGTAATATTTGGTAAAAATCGCATTAATCTTTGAACTCCTGTTAGAGCATGAACACCAATATGCATACTTTCGATATTTAAAACGTTTTCTTTTAAACCTTTTTGGATTTGATCAATAAATTTCGAATAGTCATCATCCAAGATAGCTTCCTGCTGATCATCTGAGATTTTCATCTCATAAAAATCATCAAGAACGCTCTCGAATGTTTGTTGACTACCAAGCATCAAAAGATTTCACAATTTATAAAATAAAAAAAACGGATTATACGTCAATATAAACTAATAGTATAAATGAGCTGCATACATAACAAAAAGAAAATTACGTCCATTATAATTGCATTTCTATCCAATGAGCAAAAATTGTCATCGCAAAAAGTAATCTCTAGCAATTTGTATATTGCAGAATAGTGGAATACATGTTGGATAGTATGCTACTCATCATATTGTAGGCATATGAGACATAAATTAGCCAAACAACATAAAAAAGCTAAGATATTTGTAGAATCACTAAATATAAAACATTAGATTTGTTTTTAATATGAAACAAACAAAAAAAGAAAAGATATTTAAAAAAATTATTCGAAAAGCTTGAGAATTCCGCTAAAGACACTGGATTGCTTTTGATGATCTAACTTGTAATAATATGATGCCCATTTAATAACAGGAACAACATCCATTATGTCTAATTGTTGCAATGCAGAAATAATTATTGAAAAATCGTTAGATTGCAAGCGTTTTTCAATAACTTTAAGCTGTGCAAGGCCAATGTAAAATGCAAAATTAAGCATTTCTCCTTTATGAGCGAAAATAACGTCCCAAATTAAAAGTAAAGAAGGCATATCGTATTCTTGAGCAAACAACAGATTATACCATCTGTAGCAGTAAACTGCTGGATGTACATTTAATGTTTTTAGCTTGAGAGCAATTTCTGGGAGATATTTTTCAACTAAATGTGTAAACTCTCCAAGTTTGTGTAATATAATGGAAGATTTATCTTGTGTTGTGTACATTTCGTGAATTTGAGTTGATGTAATTAGTTGTTGAAGCATTGTGAAAGAAAGAGCTTCAATAATGTCATGATTATTTCTAAACAATGCCGTAGCTTTAAGCATAACGTAGTATAATGGACTGACAAGTTCGTTGAAGCCTTGTGTGTAACTTAATCCAATATTGAAAGTGCCGAATATGTATAGAACTCTCTCGATACGACGCATATATTTTTGAAAGGGTGCCATGATGTCTTTATGATCAGGATCTTGTTGAACAGGTTCTGGAGGGAAGAATAAAATTTGTCTGCCTGTTCTAACAATATCACAATGAATCTGAGACATCAATTGTTTATTTGGTACATCATATTCCTCAGGAAGCATATGTTCAGGTAAAACTTTATTATGCCATTCTTTAACCTTTAAATCTTCAACGAAATTCCAATAATTATCTATATAGGTCTTACGAACTTCTTCCCATTTATTGGGATTTGTTGGAAATACATCAAGAAGTACAAGCCATGCAAGTGCGCGATCTTCTGGTGGATATTCGGTTAAAGTTGTAAGCGCAATTTCTCGTATTTTCCTAACATCTATAGGTTCGTCATCTGGATTAGGTTGTACCATTGGCATAATCACAAATTCAAGCTCTTCTTTACTCATCAAATTTTGGAGAAATTCAAACGATAGAGAAATTTTATTACAATTGCGATCATAAGGAATCAGAGTTAAGGCTAACTAATAATACCATTAGATAAACTGTCTAACAGCTCAGAGATATATATGGATTATTCAATATATTTTCCATATTCTTGATAAATATTCTTCAAATAAGCAATAAAATGATAGTTTAAGTGGATTATATTTAAAAGCATGTATTATAATGTATTTTCTATCATTTGTTTTTCTTAAATATTTCATTTAATTTTCCAAAAAAATCGTGATTTCGAAAAAATGAACAAAAAAATGAAGCTAAATTCTATCATTTTTATAAAAATGAAAAAATTTTGGAATTCTCACTCTGGATTATGATGATCTATTGCACATATTATGAAATAAATTATCATTTTTTGCATCTCTTTCTACGAATTCTTGTTTTCTGGAAAATTTGTGATAGATCAAACTGATATTTCGGATTTGAAACAGAATGCATAGCCACTACCCATCAATGTGTAGTTATCATGCGGTTTATGATATTGTTTGATCGTTTGTTCAAAATATAATCCGTTTTTTTCACAAATTTAAAATAGATTGTGATTGATTACGGAATATTTTATAAACGAATTCTAAGATTAAGAATCATATAATATATAATAATGAGAACACAAATACAATGTAAATAACCGCTAAATATCCCTTCATTATTTTGAATTTTCCTCAATTTTTTTTTTCGGTATGACTTCCTTAGAAACGCTTGCTAAGGAATTACAACTACCGAAAGATGTAGCAAATTATGTAACTTTCATACCTCAAGGTAATTCTGATAATGGAAGTCCACTTGTTATTCCTGCAAGTAAAATCGAAAAAATTTACACGCAACAATTAGGGAGATTGACAACCTTCTATCATTACAATCTCGTGGCAAAACCCATACGTAAAAAAAGACTTACTCCTTATTATAATATGTTAAGAGGTGAAGCCAATTTGTTATATCATCAATTGTTATTTCTCGAAGAGAAGATTTATAAATCTCTAAAGAAGAAACATCAAGAATCTTTAAGAATGTTATCCTCAATTATTGAGTTTTTAAGCGAAAACAAACCAAAAAACAATGGCTTTTTTCTATATATCGATGATTCACGACTTTTTTCAGATTTACTAGAAGAATCACCAAAATCACGGAAATTAAATATTGCTTATAGACTTATTTCAGCTAAATTAGATAAACTTCTCTCAAAAAGAATTTCATTTGAAGAGGCAAAGAGTAAACTAAGCGCAATTATACAAAAACAATCGAAATTAGTTGATTCTGTATCTATGAATACACCTCTCACTTCTTTACAGTCTGATTTTGAAGAATTAATCATGGCCGAGGTTCTGCCTTTTGCAGATTTAGTATCTAAAGTGATAGATTCATTTTACATGGGAAATAGTGATGTTTTTATTTCTACAATTATTGAACTCGTGTCAAATATTTTAGAATTTTTAAGAATTTCTTATCCGAACTCAGAATCAGCAGTATCGTTTCTCCTTTACAGATTTATATTCAGTGAAGTTTATCCAACCAATAAATACTTCATTGTTGACCCAGATGCGAACGAAACTCCAAAATTATGGAACTTATTTAAGATTGAAGAATTATATTTACCATTAGAGTATTTCCCAAAGTGCGATTTACATAAATTCCCCTTTGAAGTTTTTAGATTAGACCCTTATTATATTATGCCAATTTCTAAGTTCGAAGATATCATGTTTTATACAAACCCTTTCGATATAATTGGTGTAGTATGCGATACCATTACAGAAATAGAAAAATGCGCATCTCATTACGATTCAAACCAAACTTTAGTGTTTCCGTTTGAAGTCACGTTTGGCCTGTTCTTGGCGGTTGTTTTTTCTTCAAATGTTACAAATATTTTTAACCTTGCAGATTTTGTAGATTTTTATACGCCAAGATCGGGTTTAAGTTCTAAATTTGAATACGCTAAAGCAAAAATAGTTGCTGCGGCCGCTCATATTCAGGAATTGATTTATGCAAAACAAAATCCTGAAAATAATAAATAAATTGTATGAATTTGTTTTATTATAATTACCAAAACCTTTTTCCCATCCTAGATAAACATCCTCTATGATGTTTTGTGTTCTTAAAAAATGGAATTTGAAAAAATTTTATCCGACTTTTTTCATTTTTGAGAAACTTTTCATACAAAAATTGATAAACAATGCAAATGCAATATTATTTCAATATTATTTCAAAGGAAATTTTACTGGACGTTTAAAAATGCTTCTTGCGGAGCTTTTTCGTCTCCTCAAGTCGCTTTTACCAGTAATTCCATTATTTTCATGTTTGTATCTATTGATCATATATGGAAACTCTTTTTGGAACGTTATAGCTGGTTATTGCCATTTAATTCTTTCGATTTTATGGGGATTATCTTCTCTATTTTGTCTTTGGACATCAATCAAATTATATAAGAAGAGAAACTCAAGAACAAAAGGAAATTTCGTTTTTGCCGTCTTAATTACAATTTCATTCGGATTAATGCTTATATACCAGACAACTTCTCAAAAAAGACAAGAATATATCTCCAAAATGCAAGTATTTTTATCATTAGACTCATCTTCATCACTAAATACTATATTTACAACTGTTTATCCAGCAACACACATTCAAGAGTTCTTTATTTATAGAAGAACCCTTGAAGCACACGACGCTTTACTAGCAATCCTCATGATTTGGATAGTTCTTACAATAATTCTCGAAAAATACTCTGATTCCATTATAATTTTCTTAGGAGAGGATATTCTTCCAAATTCGATTATTTCATCTCATGATGATGAAGATGAGAAGCCTGTCGAAAAGTCAGAAACAGAAAATCATACAGAAAATCTTCCACCACAAAATAATACACCAAAACCAGCTGTAAAACCAGAAACTAAACCGGAAGAAAAGCCACAAAACAAAGAGGTAGAACAACAACCGCAAAATGAGGAAGAAGAAGAAGAGCACGTTGAAGAACAAAAACATGAAGAAGAGGAAGAAAAAGTACAGAAACCTCCGAAGATTATTACTAAAACAATTTCAGATTCTGATGATGATAAAATCATTAACCAATGGGCAGGAAATTCACCAACAGAGTCCAAATCTCCAACGCGTGGAAGGAGAGGAGGAAGTAAGACACCAACACCAGTCAATCCACAGTCACCAGCTTTCTCAAAGGAAGAAAAACAGAGTCCTCAGCCAAGGAAGAAACGCGCTACACCTAAAAATGCTGATGATAGCATTGTTTTTGCAACAGACACAGATGATGATACATCAGAAAAAATCGAGTTCGCAACTTCTGATAGTAAACAGAGCAGCGATCATATAAGCTTTGCAACGGAATCAGAAGATCAACCAACAAAACTCAAGAGCGATAAAATAGATTTTGCTTCAGAGAGTGATCATAAGAAAGATAGCGATGAATTAATATTTGCATCTGAGTCAGATAATAAACCAAAGCCTAAGCCAAAGCCAAAACCTTCTCCAAAGCCATCTCCAAAGAGACCTCCTCCAAAGCCTGCAAAGTTTGATGATGACGATTCATTTGCAGCCCTTCTTGATGAAGTAGAAGATAAACCACCTAAGAAACAACCGCCAAAACGTTCACCTCCGAAACCAAGTAATCAGCAGATGAGGCAACTAGATTTTGAATCTGATGATGACTTATTGGCAGGTATATCATTTGATTAATATTTTGTTTGAATAAACTACTGTTATGTTTATAAAGTGAAATGTATTCAGCTGTCATAGACAATCGATATCTTTATCAAATCTCTTTTACTTGAATAATATGGCCAAATTCATGCACAAAATAATGGAAAAGAATAGCTTTATCGAATTGCATGATCATTTATATATAATTTTTAATTCGAAGAGAATTTACTTCGGCAATTTCAGTTTTTGAACATATGATATAAATAGCGCCATGATTGGAATTAAATTAGCAATGGCGAATCTCTTATTTCTTGATGAGATGCAATAAACTTGATGCAAAATGGAAAGTTTCAATTCAATAATTTGGAATAATGAAAAGAAACAAAGTTTAAATATGATTGTGAAGGAAATTGATAAAATTTCTGAACAACGAAATTTCAAATTTCGATTCGAATTTTCTTTCTGATTTTCAAACTAATAAATGGTAAATTCTTTTTTAGCGTAAACAAAGGGAATAAGCATGCTTAGTTTAAGATGTTGAACAAAAATATAATGTCAACTCCTTAGTGATAGTGCTTAACGTGGTAGCCTGGGCGGTAACCGTATTTCTTGTAGTCAGAAGAAGAGGATGAGGAGGATGTCCACTTGCCGTTAGCCTTATAATGTCCCTTACGGTAGAAGCCACCTGGGTAGCCTGGTCTAGCATAAGCGCCTGGATAGGCTCCTGGAGGTGGTGGTGGGTAAGCACCTGGTGGGTAGGCTCCTGGTGGTGGAGGTGGGTACATTCCTGGGCCAGCTGGTGGAGCTGGGTAAGCGCCTGGAGGATAAGCTCCTGGAGCACCTGGTGGATACATTCCTGGTGGTGGTGGCATTCCTGGAGCTGGGGCATATCCTGGCTGTGGTGGATATGCGCCAGGTGGTGGTACTGGGGCACATGGAGGAGCTGGATAGCCTGGCTGTGGTGGATATGCACCTGGAGCACCTGGTGGTGGATAATAAGCCATTGTTATATCAAATGAAGTGATAAATAGTTTACAAACTCTCAATTTCGTTGAACAATTCAATTTTAAATTTTGACCGTTGCAAACTAGGCATTTACCGATCAATGTTACATCCAATTCGATAATTTTTTTCCCTAACTTAAAATCATTTGCCTGAATTTGGTTTTTTATTTTTTATTTTTTCAATGCAATGATAGTCTAAACTAAGAAGCTAATCATATTCAATACGGACTATCAAATTAAAATGATCGATCTCATATAAGATCGCTGGGAAGATTTGGGGATTTTTTTTCTCAGTTCAACGAATCTATCGTAAATAATGAAACATATCTTTTAGATTATTGAAATATAGCATATGCGAGACATAAGCTAGTAAAAAACTCATTTCTGATATCAAATCTCTATCAATTAAATTCCAATTCTGGCATGGGTAGTATGGGTAATATTTAGACTCATACAGATAACATCATCCACATAAATGGAGTTATTTTATTTGATATAATTTCAAATTATTTATTTTTAAGGTCTCCAATGTTCATTTATAATAAAGTACTAAAACATATTTTATGTATTTGATAAATAACAAACAAAATATCGATAAATTGCTTTATTCATTGATTTGTTTCCGAAAATTAAAGTAGTATCGATGAATTCGATTGTTTGATTAATAGGTAATTCCAATTTAGTAAAAGACAGGTATAAATCGAAACCTTTGAGTACAGAAATGTTGCAACGTCTGTTTTTTTTTTTATGTGTTCAAAATAATATAAAATATAATCTGTCCATAATGAAAATAACATATAAATTGGGAAATAAAATTTATGAAGGAAACGTAAACTATCACTCGGGAATCAGTTAATTAGTTACCTGTCGCTAATTATATAGGAATTTTAAGTTTTCACAAATTCAGGCCAGGTTTTTGAGAAAACACATGATTCATTAATATGATTTTGCACTTCTTTAATATCAAATTTTGGAAATGATTGAACCATTGCGTTAACAATTCTTACAAAAAATTGAATTCTTTTCAAAGTTTATGATTTGTATTTGCAATTTTTTCACAAATCATTAATGTAATTAATATTTAGAATAAAAAAATTTTTCACAAAAAGTGAAATAAATATAAATGGAATATCAAGGAAAGAAGAAGAACTGCTGGCAAAAAATAGATGGAACTAATGGAGTTATTGCAATCATCTCTTGCCTCTTATGGGGTGGCTTATGGGTTTTGAAGCCTACGCCACTTTACGTTCCTCCAAATGATTCAGGTTCAAGTTTTCCAAAGGATGAAAAGAATATTCTTCCTACAGCTATCATGGGTGGTGTCCTTGCCGCAGTTTTCGTTGTAGTTTTCATTGCTGCTTGGCTCTTAAGCAAATTCTTCCCAAAGTATTTTGCTGATTTCAACGGATGGACATTCCTTTGGGCTTTTGTTGCCGCTGAAGGCATAAGTGGTTTCACAGTTTCCATTTTCAAGAACTACGTTGGACGCACTCGCCCAGATCTTTACTCAATCTGTGGATCCCAAGAAATCAATCCAAGTGATCCAAGTACATGCCCAGGTCTTTCTGCATCCGAGTTTAAAGATCAGTTCAGATCGTGGCCATCCGGTCACTCCCAAACTGCCATGTCCGGATTTGTTATCATTGCTTTCTTCGTTCAGAGAATCATTAAATCAAAGAATCTCGTCGGAACATTTTGCGGTTCTTTATTCATAATTTTGGCCATTTGGTGCGGTGCTACTAGAATTCGTGATTACAAACATCGTCCAGATGATGTTTTGGCCGGATTCTTCGTTGGCTACATCTTCGCACAACTTGTTTGGCTCCAAATGATTGGCAATGTCTTCCCAGAAGAAGATTTAGGCCAAGATAACAAGGATGACAAGTCTCTTCCAGATAATGAAAATCATCAATATGATTTATAATCGATGCTAATTACTACTTATATTATTATTATCGGTTATATAAAAATTTTTGTTATAATTATTATTATTTCATTTCATATTAATCGTTCATATATACTTCCAATAGAGAAATGAGTTGCAAATCAATATTTAATAAACAACAGTAATATATTTAAATGAAATAATATCAAAAGGAAATTTCACCGAAATCAAATACTTATGCTAATTATCATTAGTATTATTACATGTCACCGAAATTTAGATGACTGAACTCGGTTAGTTTCTCCAATGTAAGCTCTTTTTCAATTTTCTTGCAATGTCTAGACAGAAAAGCACACTCAGAGCATATAGTTGATACAAATCTAACTGAATCTCCAAGGTTGGCATATTTAGAAGGACAATTGCAAATATTTAAGAAATGTGTGATTGTTGTATCTTTGACGTTCTTCGAGGTAGCAATACAATATGCAAATAAGCAAACAATCTTTTTGAAATCATTTCTGATGAATGTATTAATATAATCTTCTTTGAATGTGTGTGAATCAGCTCCCTTGGCTATCTTTACACCATCAATAAGTCTAGCATATGTCTTAGATGAATAGAACTCAAACAAATCTTTATCTGGCTTTAACTCACAACAATAAAAAATTTCAAATTCTAAAATTCTTGATGGATGAAAAACAAGTTTCCAAGCTTTCTTTTGAGCAATATCTTCATGCTTTCCGACAGTGTCCTTATCAATTTCTGTATCGTCTACATAATATTCAAAACAAAGACGTTCAAACAACTCGAAGGCAAGAAATGTAATTTGAGGAGTAAAAATAGGGCTTGTGTAGTGCATTAGTCGATCTCTAATTCTTGGTCCCTCTGGGAAAAATAAAATATCCGAAATAAATTCAGAAATATCATTAGGAAATGCTGGTAAGCATTCCTTAATTGATAGAAAATGTTCAGATGATGAAGCACAAAGTCTTGTATCATCTAAATTAAGCTTTTTGACAGCAAATACTCTCATTGAATGCTCTAATATGGGAAATAGCAATAATAACGCATCATCAAACAAATTATCATTATATAATTGATATGCTTTTTGAAGAACTGGCATTCTTCCATCATTTTCAATTTGATAAATAAATTTCGAATTTTTGATTGAATCAAAGCCCGAAAGGACGAAATCGTTGATGCTTTTTTTATCAATATGGAATAAAAGGATCTTTGTTTCATCTTCAAACAAGAAATCTTCATACTTTCTGAAGTGAATTTTTTCAGATAATTTTGATTTGATTCCAGACAAAATTGGATAAGCAAGAGAAGGATCTAAAGAGAATCCATGCGAGAGAACATTACGAAGGTTTAATCCTGTTGGATCTGCGCATGTTGCAAGGATTGTTATAATTAGTTTTTGGTCTAAAACTGATGTGGATTCTTTGGCACGAAGAGCTTTTGAAAAATGATGTGGAGCTTCTTTATTTGGAGGCCAAAGAGATCTTCTTATATTGAATTCTATCTCTCTAAATAATTTTAGTGTTTCAATATACATTTCAACATTATCTTCAAATTGAGATCTAATTATTTGGCCCAAAATTTCGGCAGCTTGATGTGGAGTCATATCTTCCTTAATTAGAGCATATGCTTCTTCAAAAGTATACTTTCCAGTTGATTGTAAAGAAGCAAGTTGAGGAAGAAGGAATTTTAAAGTATCAATCATGTATTTTTTGAAAAAGTGACATACCTTTTTTTTTCAGAAGAAAATTTTGCCATCATCTGCAATCTATCAAATTCCATTTGAGTCACATTAAACTCTAGAATATGTATTTACACAAAAATTCTACTATGTTATATTCAGCAAATTTGTATTATCACTCTGATCAAATCAAGATGTGTATTGTTTTAAAGTAAAAAGAACATTAGAGTAGAATATAAATAACTCATTCAAGAATATAGTACTTTGACCTAACTGCGCATTTTCATTGAACTTCATCAAATAATTGATAATTTATTTGGAATTGTAACATGAAAACATAATAATTTGATATCACTAACATATAAAATTACTTCGTATCCTAGATATGCTGTAGAAACTATTAATTGAACATTAAATTGAAAAATTTCTACAAATATATATATTTTTAATAGATATCAATAAAAAATTATTTAATTTAAAACCATAATAAACAAATTTTGTTTAAATAAACAAATAAAAAATAAAAATTCAACAATTATTTTTGTTATTTGCATTTGGATCGCACAAAAACGCATCAGATTCGAATCTCTGCATGAATCCAAGTGCATTTACATTGCAAGTCAATCTCTGAATGAGAATTGTATCTTCAGGCAACTGATATTCTTCATTTTGACTTTCCAAACACAGCAAAACTACATCAACACTTTCTCTTACATACTGGTCCTCATCATTCTTCATATCTCTCAGTTTTTCAATATATTCACTTTTTTCAATTTCATCATTCGAAATCAACAACTTTGCCATTGACCAAACGCTCTGGCATCTCACGACAGCATTTGTATCATCCATCATATTCCTTACAAGGTCAATCGCTTCTCTTTCTCTTGCATTTGACATCAAAAAACAAATTGATGCTCTGACGTCACTTTTTCTTGATTTTACCAAAGGAGAAAAAGAAGAAAACCATTCTGGAATCTGCATCAGCCTTGATGCTCTGTTTAGAAGCATTCCCATCAAAAGAGCTGAATATGGACAGCATACATTGGCTTTATCAACGCAAACCGTCATTAATTTGGAAAATGAGTTTAAATTTGACAAACTCATCGACAAACAAACATCTAAAAAGCCGGCTTTCAACACTCCTGGATCCTTAGACTGCGTAAATGTAAGAGATGAGTAATTCTCAAAAGGTGTCACTTTTTCTACCGAAATTGTTTTTGCAACAATGACTAAAGCTGTTGCTGATGGTCTTTCCGACATTGCTATGATGTCTGGTATCGATGTTCTCGCTAATGTTGAGGCCGCATTCTCTGTTTTGTCGATGTAATTTAATAAAATTTTTTCTGCATCGCGGTGGAAGTCCGTATTCATGAAGAAAGAGAAGATCGGTAATGTATCTGTTGTAGGGAAGTTCGCAAATGACTTTGAGAATAAATTGAAGACTGTTGAAAGAGATCTTTCTAATGGCATCGTAAGGAAACAATCTAGAGCGGTATCCCACATTCCCCAGAGATCGTGGTTCGACATGTTCTTCAATTCAGGGAATGTTGATGGATGTAAATTGAATGAATTGTATATTCTTTGCGCAAGTACGAATCCTCTTGTAATTGTAAAGACGCTGGGGTCTAAATGGAATTTGTCGAAGACTGATTGTGACTGTGAATCGAAAAGAATGGCTTCAAGTATAGTTTCGAGGAATTTTTGAATTATATGTGGAGATTTTTGAGTTGCGCAGCCTTCTTGCTCGATTACATTGCTGTGATGGCGACGGTGGAACCAAAGAGCGGTTTCGTATGGCGTTAATAGGCAAGATGAGAATAAATCAAGTGGTGCATCAGTAGACATCGGTAGCATCTCAGAAGCAGCGCAAGCAAAGAAGATGAACGAGTCAGATTTCGATGCGAAGTGTTTTGTGAGACAAGCAGCGCCAGGGGCGTCAATAATTACGCATAATGGACAAGGACAAGTTGCAAGGATGGTAATCACTTTGATTGGCTTGTACCGTGATCTGTCATCAGAGAAGAAGTATAAGGATCCGTCCTCTGTTGGAGGATGGCAGCCATGGCCAAAATAATGAATCAAAATTCTTTGTGGTGGCATTGATGACGCGTGTTTTCGTAGCATAGCAAGAACATTTTGAGCGGAAGGATCTACAATCATTTCGCATGGGCATTGAATTGCGGCTCGATAAACATCTTGAACCACGTGTTTCGTTTGCGGAGCATAATAAGTGGGGTCAAATGTTAATAATGGTCTTTGAATTACAGTACGAGGCTTTCTAACTAATCTTCTGATCGAGGGATTGCGTAATCCATCAAATAGGCACAAAAAACTTAAAACTGCTTTAGTTTTGTTACATGCTGGTTGAGGTTGATTAAAACTAGGCATTGGCCTGGGAAAAGAAATCGGAGCTCGGCCTCCAAGCTGATTTCGCGACGTTTTTATAATTTGTGAATAAGGCAAATTTGAAAGAAAACTTTTTAAAAAATTGAATTATAAAATTCTACGGGTGCTAAGAAAAATGTTTTTTTCAGATATAATTAGCTGATTAATTCTTTTGCTACTTTCATAATTCTTCTAATTTATTTTCATTTTGGAATAGATTTCTTATTTCATTTTTCATATTAACCTCAATTCTTTATCTGTTCATGGATTTCTAGGGAATAAGTTTATTTTCGATTTGAAATTTTAATTATTTACATCTTCGATTTCATGCATCGCAAAAAAGTTTCGATGTATAGGAAATTAGAGGCAGCATCAGTATTAGCGTGATCTATATAAAAAGATAAACAAGCAAGATTTATGTATTATCTCAACAAATTTCTTACCGAAATATTTTTTTCAGCCAAATCTTGATTATATAAAGAATGCAAGCACATCAATGAATTTATATCGAATTATAATACTTACAAGCATTCTCTAATAAGATGAACTTGAAAATATCTATTTATTCAATTTCCAGAATAATTCGGGAACAGGACAAATTTGCCACACGGCACTTTTTTTTAAAAAAATTAATGGAGCGGAGCGATACTCTGCTGCAGGAGCCCCAAGGCTCCCAATCATTACGAAAGGGAGCCTCAGGGCTCCTGAGAATCCATCAGCAGAGGCCTTTTCATTTGGCCTCTGCTGATCAAAGATTCGGCGAAGCCATTCTTCGTCTCAGGAGCCCCAAGGCTCCCAATCATTACGAAAGGGAGCCTCAGGGCTCCTGACAATCATCTTTGAGAAGGTTTTCTTAAAGAAAACCTTCTCAAAGATGATTGTCAGCATTCACTCAAAATCTACCAAGAGTTTCAAAGTTTCAAATCTATCTGAAATGAAGCTTTGAATCTATTGTATATCTAATTGTAGAGGTACCTTTTCAAAATGTCTTCTATTGATTAAATTTAATCAGTAAAAGTCATTTTGAAAAGGTACATCTCTATAATTGCTATTGAGCATTCACTCTTGGAACCTTGGAGCTCTTGTGTAGTGCATGAAAACTCCAAGATTCTAGCATAAAACATATATCATAGACATAATTTCTTCAAATATAATTTAAGGTTATTTTTAAAAATTAGAAAAGCATAATTTAAGGTTATTGAAAAAGTAACACTTGGCAAATTTGTCCCGCACTCGAATAATTCACGACACAGCAAGTGGAACTTTTATTATAGTATTCGTCCAAAGCCATTTTATTGTAGCAAAATCGAATCATATGGCAAAAATAAAGATATCTTATAAAATGGAAAAAAATATCATACCAAACAATGACAATAAGTATATTTCTCATTATTCCATCCCACTATACTTCTAAATAAGTCAGAATATATAGAACTTATGAAATTTATTTGAAATGAGGACTTTCTCATCGTTTTTAATTTTAAATGAATATCCTATCTTAAAATAGAGATGATGAACATTCTATAATATATTATAATAAACAACTAATCAGTTTACTCGAATCTATGTGTTGAGAATGAAGTTGAAAAATTATTATTGAATGATATTGGTATAGTTTATCGTCTACGATGGATTGAACGTTTAAAAACATTAAAATGTTCAGATGAATTTCTTGTTTTTGCTTCTATGAAACAATTTTCTGTGTAAAAATGGTGGAAATTATTAAAATTATGATCTTTTGTTAGACGATTAAATGAAACAGATCCTATTGTTGAATTTGATTCAACATATGTTTCTGAAATAGTCAAAGTGTAACGTTTGTAATATTGCTCAAACATGTAAACAGCAGTGTTATTTAAAAATATGCAGCGCTCGACATTAGTTGTACAGCCACATATAAATAGAACTTGTTTATTATCTGTTCCACATCTATTTCCAATAACATTGCAATAAGAAACATTTTGAGTTAATGAAGTAGAAGAAGCGGCAAATGAGAGTGATTCACTTCCAGTTTAGTTGTTTTCTCTGAATGTTGAGAAGTTACATGTCACAGGAGCTCCATTAAGGGTACTACCGTATGATGAGCACATACCGCATTTGTTGTTTGTGATGTCGTTATTCTCAAAACGGATATCACCATATTCTAGACAGAATGTATAATATCCTTTGTATTCGCTTTGACCGCATAAATAAACTGAAACTTGGAATACGTAGTTTTTATCGGGTTCATAATATTTAGTTTCTTGATAAAATGACATATCATTTATTTGGGAAATTGATTTGTAAAAACAATTTTGTTGTTGGACAAACTGTCCATTTGAACAGAAATAGTAAATAGATCCACCACTATATGTGGATTTACAATTACTAAATATTGAGAGTTCAACTAATACACAAGGTTCGTAATCATCAAAGTAAATTGCTCCGTTTTCTTTACAATTGAAGAAGAAACAATTAGATATGGTGTGAGAACTATGGTCTGCGAGGTACATAGATAGAATCAGAACCTCGCAGACTATAGTTCTCTATATGGCGCCGAAAATTTTTGGTGAAATGTCGTGGCATTTCACCAAAAATTTTTCGGCGCCATAGGAAGAATTGGAGGGTGTGAGATACTATTACATGCTATAGTACTCACACCCTCCAACTCCCAATCAAAATCGCATAAAATTTGCTACTTATCTTCAGATTACCTCCCATTATAAAATATATCATTGCTATCTCATTGTACTATATTTCCACCCTATTGTATTTAAAAATATAAAATTTTTTGATAATATATTTTTATATCTTGAATTTTCAAACAATATATTCACAGATAATATAATGGGAAATCTATCTCAACCTAGCCTTAAAGTACCAAACTCCTGCTTGCATTCTCACTCACAAATATTAAACATCCATCTCCAAAAACTAAATTCTTCACAATTTTTTTAAAATTGAGAACATAAAAAACGTATGCATTCAATAATTTAAGATACTAACAAATATTAAAAACTTCAAAATATCAGATATTAACGTTTTTCAATTAAAAAAAATATCATTTTGCTTTTCAACTCGAACATAAATCTTAAATATTTTTAATTAATATCTGATTTACAGCATTATTATCCATTTATAAATCTGACAAATAAATGACAAAACCATCAGAAATAGTGTCACTTTTCTTCAAAAGTGAAGTCACACTATTTTTCATGCACAACAAAATTATGTTTTTTGACAAAAAATGCCATTTCATCCAATTCATATCTGAAATCATATATTTTATCGTCGATATGCATATTCACATGATATATTAATGAATCTGAAAGTATTATCATTATCCGATTTTTTGTGACACAAAATAAATTTTATCTTTTTTTCTCAAAATTAGAGAAATTTAATTTTTCCCCTCTTTGAAACATGTTTTAATAAAAATTAAAGTTATAAAAAAGAAATGACATTTTTTAAAAGAGAGAATATAAAAGAAAGATATATAATAAAGTTAAATGATACCAAATGTGTTGCATTCTTTGATAGCGAACTGGAGTTTCTTGTTGAGTTCATCTTCTGTCTTGTAGTAAGGAAGATCAAGTGTGTTCATGCATGTGTGTGCAACAGGTAATCTATCTGCGTCACCGCCTGGTTGGATAGTGATAGGATGCGAGTCTTTCAATGTGGCGAAACCTCCAATAGGAATCTGTGAAGATCCTGTGATGAACAACAAAAGTTTTGCAAGATCTTCACTTGACCACTTTCTAATTGCAGAGAAGAAGAACTTAACAACATCGGAATCTTTAGTAAGAGGTCGAGTGATAACACAGTTCTTCTCCATGTCGTCGACATCAACTTCTGGAACTCCACAAATCAACAAATCAAGTTCGTTTGGTGAGAACATAGACAAGTCTTTCTGAGGAATCAATGAATGGAATCCTTCAAGGAACGAATCAACTTGTGTTGAGATTTGACCACGCAATCTGTATTGCACCATCAAGTTGACGTATTCTTCTTTGTTTTTGTTATCAACAGCAATTTTTGCACCGTCTGGTTTGAGATTTGCTGCTTTGACACGGCCGAGATAATCATAGTTATATGTGAAATTCAAGTCAAGACATGCGTCTTCGATGTCGTTCTCCAGTATCCACTGCAATGAGTTGTGCAGTTGTTCATCGACATCTTCCAAATCACGCAATGTAACTGGAATTCCTAAGATGGCTTTCAAAATAGACATTGTCAGATGGGCGTCCAAATATTGTTCTTCGATGATTGCTTTAGCCATGATTCTTCCTGCGAACTTGAAGTACTGTTTGTGCTCCATGTAGTTGATGTTTGATGCTGGGTTTGGCTGGAAACTTCTTCCGTTCGCTGATGGTGCGAAAAGAACGTAATTTGGATTAAACAACTGATGGATCAAACTAGTGAACCAATCTCTTGTTACACCGCCAGCATCGTATCCTTCTTCGCCGCGGAACATCACGTGCAATCTGCTGAGCATTCTGTCGGGAGGAATCATCGCTAACTGCTGGAATGAGTCCTGTAAAACATCATCACGACGGACATTGATTCTCAACATTCCGCCTGTTCTTCGCTTCTTTAATTCGTTCCTGAAACATGCAACTTTCTGGTCGAATGCAAGTAACTGTGGGAATCGCACGAGGAACTTAAGTTTTGTGTCTAATAGTTTAGGAGTCTTTGCAATCAAATCGTTCAAATAATCTTTATGTTCGTTGATAATTGACCAGAATTCAGGGTCTGAATTGTAAATTTGAGGGGGAATTTCGAGACCTTCTTTCGGTGTCTCGAATGTAGAATTCTGCGTGACTTTCTCTGGTGACAAACAATCAAACAATGAGCCCATCAAATCTAAACAGTTGTCACGTTTGTCAGTGTCTTTCAAAATTGACTGTAAAAGTGACAACAATTGAGGTCTCTTTTTAACGACGATGAACTTGAATTTGTTGATTACTTTGATCAAGTAATCTGTCCAGTTCTGGTCATTGCCTTTCTTTGACAAAATCTTGTCAATCGTGGTCATAATGACAGGTGACACTTTTTCAATGATCACTTCACTTTTAGAAGCAATTTGTAATGATGCGAAACAGATATCAGATTCAGAAGAACTCTTTGCCAATGCGAAATTGAGTAAAAGTGACAATTTCGGTATCAAATTTTCTGTTATTTCATTTGGCAAAATTTGCAAAGTTCTGAAACATCTAAGCAAAATTTCATCATTATCTCTTATCTCCGGTTGAAGAAGTCTGTCAATCAATATCTCGCAGACAATGTCTCTGAAGTTAATAGGGAAATACTGAGTTGTGTTCATGTACTTAAGAATCTTCACAAATTTTGAGAGGTCTGTTTGGTTGCATTCATTAATTTCAGAAGCAATCAAAGACAAAATAGACATTGCAGTCATTTCATCTTTACTTAGAGCTGTCATTAGTTCTATTATGTCCTTAGCGTATTTAGAGTTATCCGGCTTCTTTATTTCTACCATTAAAAAGTCGAATAAGTCAGGAACCATCAGCAACATCATTTTCAGATTTTCTGGTGTTGCTTCTTCTTCTTCCTCGTCATTTTCAACTGCAAGGAGTTCATTAATTGTCTCAAAGAGCATCTTGTAATGGGAAGGAGTCAGTAACATGCCAGGAGGTTTAGTTAAGAAAGGAACAACCCATGATGGTTTTCTTGCCAAAATTCTTCTCATTTTCGGTGTGATTTCTTTGATTGTTTTCGGATACAAACTGTGCCAAACTCTGCTCTGTTGTCTTCTTGTCAAATTAAGGAATGCTTCTTCGGAAACTCCTGGAGGGACACAGATTGGTTCTCCTGGCAAATTCTTTGCTAATTCAAGTGCTTTGATCACTTTTTGTTTGTTGTTTATTGGATTTTTAGGTGAATCATCCAAAATATCACTCAATAACTCATTTGTCTTCTTGTCAGAAATAAATGTCAACAAAGTATCACATGAATAACTGACAATTCTGTTATAGAACAATACAATTTGTCCTGGAGATGATTCTTCGTATGGTTTTGCCATGTTGTTCATCAATTCGTCTAAAACAACTGCGGAATTCTCTTTCAATGAACAAATACATGTGAAATAGTTGCTGGCAAGTCCATATAACATTTTGACAATAACTTCTTTGATTTTGTCATTTTCAAACGGTTTTGACAAAATTTGAGTGAAAAGTGACGGAAATTGATATTTACAAAGTACAGACATAACAATTATTTGCAGAGGAGAGTACATCTGTGCCTTGAGAAGTAACAAAATGGTCAATAATTTGCCTGTCGATAGTTCTGGCAATTTTTCAATCAAAGGAATCAAAAATTCATCATCAAATGAAGGAATTGCTGACAAAGCAATGAATGTTTGGAATGAAAATCCTATTAACGATGCCTCTTCTTCACTTAATTCATCTGTAATCAATTTGGGAAGTTCATCTGTCAAATCGAAAATTTGAGAGCAAAATTCGGTTATTGACGGTTTTAATTCAAAGAAAATTTTTGGATTCTTATTAGCTATTTGGTTCATTAAGTAAACCAAAGGTAATGACTTTGATTTGCAAGCTTTTTCTATCAAATTTTCCAAAAACCTCTTTGAAAATTCAGAATTATCAGGTAATTTCAAAGGAGAACTTCTTCTTATCAACATATCTGTTACTTCATGTGCGTAATAGATGTCTATGGCTTGAGAACCAGTATCTGACTCGAATTTCATGTCTCTCACTGTTCTACTCAATGATTCAGCCGAAATACAGAAGCAGTCAGAAATTAGATCGAAATATTTGACAATACTAAACAATTTTGTTGTTGGAATCAATTTTTCAACAGCTTCAAACAAATTATATTTCGTTTTTTCTGTGTTTTGCTCTGGTTCTTCTTCCTCATTGAACTGATCGTTATCTAATAGATCAGATGGTAATTTCCTCTTGTTTTTCACTGTTTTGATCTGTGATAATAATTGAGAAGATGTAAAGTTCTCAAAAATTTGAACAAGTTCGTTTGAATTCATTTTTTCCAAGTCAGATGAATTTACTTGTTCAATATATCTGAATTTAATCGTATTTGGCAAACCGTTGTCATAAAACAGTTGTAACAGTTTCTTTGAAATTTCAATGTATTTGAAAATTGAATTTACATCATCTTCATTCTTATTTTTGATGGCATCTTGAAGAATTAATTTAATATCATCATCAGAAATAGAAAATACTGATAAATCAAAGTTTTGACAATCAAAAATTCTCAAGAAATAAATCATGTCACTTTTTGAAATTTTTGACAAGAAATTATTCAAAACATCCTTTCCGAAAACATTTCTTTTGAATTTCATTTCTTGTTTGTATTGCTGATGTTTTGAGTAGTTAAACGCAATCTCCAGTATTTTATCTCCTTTGTTTGAGAAGTAGTTATTTACAACTGTACTCTCTGTACCAGAAATTTGAGATAAATGTGTCAAAACCGCCGAAACTAACTGATCATTTGTTTGTAACTCATTGAAATCGACGAATCTTCCGAACTGGTTTATTATGTTATTGATAAACTTATCGAAAGAGTCCATGGAGAACTTAGGAGTTCTTAAAGAATCAGTGAATATTCTTTGCATCGAAATCAAATCCAAATTTGTCAAGTTCGAAATTTCTGACAACAAAGCCAAAAGTGGTTTTCCTTCGAAACTTGTTGTACTTAGTTTATCGAATATCTCAGTTGGTCTGAATATATTCTCTATGCTATGTGCTTCTCTCAATATCTTGAAGCAAACAGCAGTAAATGGCAAAATATTTTTGTAATTTATGCCATTAATTATAGGAATTGCTTTTCCTGTCATGTAACATGCAGTAAATAGCTGTGCAGATACAATCAATGACAAGGAATTGTCTGATATACCTTCTATCGGCTCTAATAATTTAGTCATCCCTTTGTGTTTTGATGTAATATATTCAATGACACTTTTTATGCCACTTTCTGTCAAATTTTGAATGGTAATTGGCGGAAACATGACAGCAGTGTCCATGAAATAGGCGAATACAGGTAATGACGTGTACATGAAGAAGGGGAGCGTGGATGCTTTGATTGTGTCTCCGAAAACTGAGGCCAAAAACTTTTCTGGGCGTTGGAAGATGTTCCAGAATGAAACAGGGGGTTGGGAAGTGAGAGAAAGGGCGTATTGGACAAGATCATCTTTGGCAAGGACATCGAGACTCATTGCAACAACGTTTTTGATAAATTTGCAAATCGGAGTGATGTTTTCACCGGATTTCTTGATGAGATCAACAATAACTGTTGATAGAGTGTCTCGATCTTGGTTGTTGATGAAGCAACTTTGAACAGAACTGTTGAAATTCGATACAGATAAAATCTTGCAGGAAGGAATGAACTTTAACCAGAAATCTGTGCCTTTAAGTGCTTGGCAGACAAAGTCTGGTGTCAATGCTGGGTATAACTTCTCTGGTTTGTCACATTTTGTAATCAAATCGTTAATAACATCGACAGGGATATGTTCTAGAGGCTGATCGATATGGGTAATGAAGAATAGGGGATGAATAGCGTAGTTTATCTGCATGTCCTCTTTGACAAGGAACTCAACTTGGTAATCAAGTAAAACTTCGCATATTTCTGGGGTAAATTCGCTGATGTTGAGTGAGGAAAATAAATATTGGGCTGATTGCTGTGGAATATCTGTCTTCTTGAGGCTTAAAATGAACTCAAATAAAACTTTTTGGGAAAGCTTAGATCCTACTAATGTATTAAGAAGGTCAATGTTCTCCTGAGGACTGTTGGCTCTAATAATCGTAATTATTGCCTTGTCCGGAAGGTTTGAAATCAAATTAGCTTTTTTAAGAACACATTTTGGTAGTTTGTCAGCAATTCTGGCAATGTCTTCGTCTTCAAATGCAAGCTTAAGCAAGTTTTCCGGTGGTAAATAATCCTTTGTGAAAATAAATGGAATTAACTTCAAAAATTCTTCGGAAGTGATCTTAACAAGACCAAAAAGCTCGTAGATTGTTTTAATTGCTTCCTTGCGCGTGTATTCATTATTGTTTACTTGGATAGTTTCGCTATCTAAGTTGGATTTTGTCACAAAATTGTAGAGATTTTGCAAGTAGCCGTGGAAGGATGAATATGATTCTTCATTTAACGACCGATAAAGATGGTTTGATTGCAAAACTAATTGAGCATTCTCGAATGAATAATTTTGAAGGTCAAAAAGCTGGAAATAGTCTGCCAATTTTGGCTTTTCAACATGCTTTAAGCAGTTGATAAGAAGGAAAACTAGTTCCATGGAAATAGTTTTGTCTTTATTCGATTTATAAAAGTTGATTGTATCCTTTAGCATTGTATCAATATCCCCGGCAGAGTACTCTTTATATGAGAGATCTACCTGCAGGTTTCGAATAAATTCTAAAAGATCAGAATCAGATTTATCACTAAACATTTTGATCAATTTTTTTTCCAAATTTTTACTTGGTCGAAAAAGATTTTCCTTCACTTTTTGAAAAATCGTATATAATTTCATATAAGACAGAATTCCATCTCATTAATTTGTATGATTTTATTGAATTTTGGAAGAAATTTTAAAAATTTATATAAATTAACCTCAAATAAGGGTTTCGTTTTGCAAAAATTGTCACTTTTATAGCATATTTGTTTTTGGATGTTTTGCGAAACCAAAAAAAAACTATGATATACAATGTGTGTGTAAAGAAAATACTTTATTTACTAGTTAAAAAATCATTTGGTATTGATCAAGTTATTTTTTCTGGATAAGATATTATATGGATAATTGGATAGAAAATACAATTATATAATCTTGTACCTGGTTTAATTAAGCTAATTGTCATCAGAAACTTGTAATTTTTATGAATTTCAGATTTTCTTTTCATTACTGCTTTTCTTAATAGGTCAAGTTCTTATTTACGTTATAAAGTATGATATTTACAAATATCAAGTTATCGTGTTTTTTGAGAAATTATGAGAAACAAACAAAAATGAAAAAGATAGGAATAGCAATGAATAGTGATGTGGGTATAGAAAATGTAAGAGATATGAATGCAAAGCAATCAGTATTTAGGACATTGACCATAGATTTCGAAAAAAAAATGCTGCATATTGAGCGAAAACTATGATTATATTATAAGGCTGTCATTTAAAGCATAATGAAACTATTCCCTTTTCATTTTAATCGAATAAGATAGAGTAGGTGCCAAAAGTGCTTACTCTTAAACAACCGTCGGATTTCCGGGTGAAATCGTGACACACTTTCGTCTTTCGTAGGCAGTGGTGGTTGTTACAAAAGGTAACTTCGAATGTAGCGTGAAATCTGCAAAAAAAATTCTGAAATTTGAATGGAGAACACAAAAATTGAATAGTTTACGTCAATAAAAAAGAGAAAAATGAAGCCAATGTGTCACATTACACTACATGCATCTCTCACCTCAGTGAATGAGATCAACTATATGATAACTTTTTCCCCATTATATTCTTGTGGAAAATTGACAAATAGCAACTTTGACCCTCTCTCGAATAAGATAGTAAAGATTTTTGAATTAGCTAGAAACTGATAAGATGTTTTCACAAATCAGATTTTTAATCTCTATAATGCATAATTCACTCAATATCTCAATTTTGATATTGCGAGATATTTTTGCTATCGGTTTCGCAATTTTGACACAATAACAAGAGGGTTCTATAAGCATTATTATCAACGTAGAATCTGAATATCATATCAGAAAATGTCGCAAATCTGACATTTACCCGACCAAATAGCAAAAATAATTGAATACTTTTCGCAAAAACTTTAAAAATCGATAAAAATATGAAATATAGATATTAAAGAGACTTTTTATATAATATTCATAAAGATTTTCCAAAAATATGATACCGCAAAATTAAAAAAGTGACGTCTTGAGTGGAGTCAAAGGTCGAAATTGCTAGCTAAATGTTTTTCTAGCGAAATTGCGTATTGTACGTTTTTTTCGCAAAACGAAACCCTTAGTCTGTGCTATGATTTGTTGATGCTTGGCTTAATTTTATTTGATAGAAGGAAAATTATCATGCTTTTGCTTGTATATAAATATAAAATGTAAAAATCCTGATCGATTAATATATTATAAACTTATTGAGGTCAATTTAGAAAATATATGAAATCTTTTGCAAGAACTCCATCAAATAAGGTAAAATTCCATGATAAGTCGATTTCTTAACAAGATATTTGAATTACAACTCTAATTTACGATGATTGATTTATCAATATCAATTTTTGTTGAGCGTTCATAGCGATATTACGGCACTTGATACTATCTTAAATTATAGACAAATGAAATCAGGAAGACAGATTGTAGAGCTTTTTCATAGTGATGACATCTCATCGTATACTTATCATCATAATTCAAATTTAAGAAAATTAATTGAATGGGGGTTAAATGTTTTTATTGTTCATAAATTGTAATAAGATTTACGGGAGCAAAAAATGAATTCACCTTTGCCTCTCAATCGAAAAACTTCATTTTCGAGAAATTATTTTATTTTCGTAGTAAATTCGGATTTAACTAAATTTTGAAATTCAGTTCACGAATTTTTCAGAAAATTTTTACAAAATTGTGCTCTCATTGAAAAAATTTTGAATAAAGATTTTAATTAATGCAATATTTTAACAATTACAGTGATGCGCTATTAAAAATACTAACGTTTTTTTTCTCGATAAAAAATTTCATCCGTAGGAATTTAAATCTGAGTTATATTCATTTTGTGCTATTTGGGAATTGAAGACGCAATCAAAATTACAAACGGAATTGTTTTTACAATCAAACAAAAAAAAATTCTTTTTACAAAATTTTGAAGGAATGGCACGAGTGAGTTGTACGTTTGGCGGAGGCAATTCATTTTTCCGGGATGAACCAAACGACATCTTTGTGAGCGAATTTCTACCAAAATATAAAGGTCCAGATAAAAATCAAATAATTCATCCTATTGTAAACTCAGTTTTGTCAACTTTTACATCTGCTTCAAATGATCCATTTGAAATATCATCATCCGATGAAGACTCTCCAAAAACTCAATATCCCACTTCAATCTTAAAAAATTCTTATCAAAAAAACACTAACATCGAACACCCACCAATTAACATTGAAGAATCCCCAAGAGTACCTGCGATAAATAACGTTCTTGGATCCGAAGATTCAAGCGATGACTTGCTTTTACCTACCGAAATGACAAACAAGATTCTTGCCGCCCAAAACACCTCAAATACAATAATTGACAAACCACTGCTCATAAAGCACGGATTAAACCTACCTCCTATCTTAACATGTAACGAAAATCAACCAAATATTAACAGACACTCACGCTTGTTAGGAGAAAAATCCAAGACACCGCAAGAGGCTCATTCATTCTGGAACAATGCCAATAACGATACAGACTTTATGCCAATAGAAATGCCGAATTCAGCTCGAGGAAATCCTCCAACATGCGATACTCCTTCTCGCATGATGTTGGAAATGAAAATACACGAGATGCAGGCAACCATAGATCAAATAAATACAAAATGGGAACAAAAATTCGCAGATACAAAAAGAAATTCAAGAATTCGAACAGAAAGGTTACTATCAACACATTCGATAGAACAATCAAATCTGGATGCAAAATTCATTGAAGTTCCTCATCCTGAATATCCAACTCATATTAAAGCGATTTTACGTGATGGGCCATTGATAGTTGCAAAATTCAAGCGCCTATCGGATCCTAACTGCGATACAGCGTCATTGGATTACGATGATCTGAAAAAAGAATTAATTAAGCGTCATACTCAAGAACTTATACAATTAAACGATGAAATTAAACTCGAATTCGAATTACTAAAGAAAAGGAAGGAAAAAGAACTCGAAAGACCAAAAGCAAAATTAGATACGATGGTTAGCGAATACAACGCTTTGCCAGGTACTAAAAAGATACAGGCAAAGTTGGACTCGAGATTAATCCCGGTTGCAGCGAAGCCGAGAGTTTCTCGAGTGATTTATTTAGTTAATATCTCCAAACCTTAATTTTATTCTTATATACCACTTCTGAATATGGATTTGATTTTCATATTTATGTGGTTTTATTTATTATTTGTTTTATATTTTTTATTCATAAAAAAATTTCGAAATATGTTTCTTTATATTACTTTAAATAACCCTCCTAACCATGCTTTTAATCATGACCATATTAGTTTTTCTTTAAATCCATCATAAACTCTTGTTTTTGTAATATGAAATAAATTGAACTTTACAATAATCGTAGTTTAAAAATCATGTTTTTCTTATTATCCTTATGCCTTTCTAAAACGCCAATGGTTGGTACAAAGCGTTTTCCTGAAAAGGTTGCAGCAAATCCTTACACTCTTGTTTTGTTTACAACAAGAGGTTGCACTGAATGCGATAAAATCTTGAATGTGATGGACGATATCATAGATAGATTCGAAGGAAAAGTTGGTATGATTTCCGTCGATATTGATGTTAGTAAGCCACTTCAAAAGAAGTATGACGTCAAAGAAATTCCTTCAGTTGCAATTTTCGCTGGATCAAAATTCCTTAGATTATATAAAGGAGAGTATACTCAAGCAGGTTTGATTTCCTTCTGCGAATCTCTTACAATTGGCGCAATGACAACTCTAAATAGCGTTTTCGAAGTTTTCGAATTTCAGAACAATCAATATCCAGCAAATATCGTTATAGCTAACAAATCATTACTTCCTCTTGCTAAAAATGTCATGCCATTGTTCCCAGGTTCACTTAAATTTGCTTTTCTTCAGAACGAAACAGCTGCAGCTCAATTAGGAATAGAAAATGCCCAAATAACAAGACCAGTCGATTTCTTTACACAAAACGTCTCTACAATCGATGCAGACGAATTATTGAATTTATCGAAGCCAATGATCGAATTGATTGTTAATCCAGAGAACCTCGGCAACCCAGATACACCACATACACTTATAGCAATTCTCGACGAAAGAGATCCACTTCAAAAGCACGATATCGCAAAATTATGGAGAAACGTTTCACATTTGTACAAAGGCAATCTTTCATACCAGTTCTGCGACTACTACAAATGCATGCAATTATCGCAGTCTCTTGGCATTGTAAATTACGGAAATCCTTTATATGTTCTTTCTTCAAAGAACGGAATCAGAGCCAAAGTCCAATTGTTCCAGAACCCAGAGCCAACACAAAGAGACCTCGAAATCTTCTTAAATAAGAACGTTTTAGGTATTGATGAACCAGAGTACAGAGATATGGATGGAATAGCTCGTCTTCGTGCTAAGGACTTCATGCGTGTTGCTCTCGACCAGAAACGCGACGTAATTCTCTTCATGGCCGCTCCAATGATGCCGAAATACAAAGAAGCCAAAGAAAACGCCAAAATGCTTGTCGAATTATTCCAGAATATCAAGGGTATAGAGATCTACGAGTTCAATCCTAAGACAGAGCTCGTTCCTGGCCTCCAAATTCCGAAAGTTGACAAAGCAATGTTTTCTATTTGGCCAGCCACTCCAAATCCATCAGGAGCAAACATCCCAGCAAACAATCCACTTCCATACATTGTTGATGAAATAATGCGTCAAATTAAAACTAAAATTGATCCAACTTACTTCAAACAAATCGCAGACAGGATACAACAATACATGGAAGCTCAGAAGTGATCATACTGATATTATAATTATATTTTAATACTGTATTCTTCCTCAAATAAAACTTTTTTTGTCTTTTTTTATTAAATTATAACAGTTTTCTTAGATAATTCAGTATTATTATCATTAATGCCTCTGTTAAGTTTTGAGCTTTTCCAACTAATGTAAAATAGTCTCATTTAATCATTTTGGTTATTATCAATAACTTTTTCTCAATTATGATTCAAATTTACGGGCAATTCATGATCTCCACAACTAATTTTATACATTTATCGAAAAGATAATCTTGTGATTCTGATATATTGGCTTAATTGAATACACAATGAGCAATCGTAATAAATATTCAAATGAGATCTTCCGTATACTAGTTTGTTGCTAGATACATGCTTATGGTGATCATTTTTTACGATGCAACAGCATGGTTTTATGTATAATTATCGTAATTTTATGGAAAAGATCATAGTAATTCACAAAATTTTAGGGAATTTCGATACTTTATGTAATAGTATGTATAAATCCCAAAGAATGCTCTCGAAAAAAGTGCGCCCAAAATTTGAGCAGAAATTTCGGTTTGGTCTTTGCTTAGCCTTTTTTGTAATGCCAGTAGACTTTGTTCCAAAGCACCCACGCGATAACGCTAAAGGCTCCGTTGAGCGCTCATGCAGAATTTGTGGCAAGCGCCGTGGTGTTATCCGCCAATACCGCTTAAACATTTGCCGCAGATGCTTCCGCGAACGCGCTGAACTTCTTGGCTTCAAGAAGTACGATTAAGAACTTTAATATAGCTTTCCGAATGACAGGTCTTATTTGAAAGTAAAAACTTCATTTATAAAATAATTTTACGTTAGTAATTTATTACACGATATCAATATACAATTAGGCTAGCTCTCACAGTACAGGCTTCTTATTTTATGAGGCTCATTCTGTTAATATACTATGGCCATACCCATTGATAGTAATTTTTTGAATAATTTTACTAAGAAAAATATGTCTTATGCATTGTAAGCTATTGTTCAACTCATTTTGGCTATTTATTTTGAGATCAAATTTTGGTATTTTGAAATCACGCTAAAAACTGGTAACTGATATAAAAATTAGTAAATGATTAACAGAACATTTATTAATATTATACATCTCTATCTAACTATGAATAATTAGTCCGAATCAGATTCTTTTGAAGATTTATTGCCTTTTGCATCAACTTTATCTTTTGAAGTACCACTCTTCAGCTCTTCAACCTTGTCTGATAAAGCTTTCAATGCTTGAGGAGAAAGGTTACAGAGATTTACGCTGACAACTGGTCTCTGTGAAAAAAGTCTTGGTAATATTGTCTTGATGCATTCTGCAAGCTGCGTTTTAGCATCATCAGTAGTAAATGAATCAATATCTGTTTTAAGATTCTCAAGATCTTCCTGAGTAAATTTGATTTCTTCGACATCGTCATCTTGAGTCATATCATATTGTTTGATACTTGGATTTGATGGCGATCGTTTCTTTGAACTGACTGAATTATAAGTAAGTGGCTTAGTTGCAGAACTTAGTTCTTCAATTAAGTACATCAATTCGTTTATCCAGTCTATATGAGGCTGATCTGAGATGAAGTTAAGTAGTCTTTCTGAGTATTGTTTAAGGTCAATAGCAAGCGTTGAGATTAATGATTCTTCTGACCAATACTTTAAGCAATTCGACCAAATCAAAGAAAGATCTTCTTTGAATTGGGCAACTGTTTTATATTCTCCGTTTTCAAGTTTTGATTGTACTGTCGATAAGTCGGAAGGACGTGTAATTAATTGAAAGTAGTCCGGACAGTGATCTTTATTTGGATCAACAGGGTCCATGAACCACTTAGATGTCGGTCTTTCTTTTATTTTTTCTAAAACTTCAATACATTTCATTTGAAGCTCAGAATTCATTAAGGGTGCACACGAGAGGATCATGTAAACTTCAGAATTTAGAACCTTATTTTTAGGCATTATCTTGGCTACCTATTTAGGCTCGAAAAGCAAAAAATATCAAAAAATACAACTTGACTCCATTATGACCCTTTCATTGAGGTAGTTTTTATCCGCTAGTATTTTCCCTTTGAATCTCTTTACAATTCGAAATCAAATTCAAACCTCAGTAGAAGAAAGGAAGAATCGACTTACTACGGTTGTAATACGAATAAATACATATATTTAATTATTTTTATTTACATAATAATTGTTTGAAGCTCATATTCCATCAAATTTTTAAATAAAAACATTAAAATGTTGAAAATGTTCATATATTTTAATATGGTTTTGGCACTTTATTGAGGAATTACTACATACATAGTCGAACTGAACTTGATATTTTGAAATTTAAATTAATTATCAAAATTAAAATTTAACTTGAAATTTATAATTATTTAGTCATATTTTGCATAATTCTAAGTAGATTTTGTAAAAAATCAAGAAAGAAAAATTTTAACGTGCTTTATTTTTTCTTTTTTATAATAATACATATTATTATATAATTAACATATTCATAATGTTTCACCCTTTCAAAAATATAATCCTCCTCCTCTCAAATAAACGGACATACGGGTGGCCTCTTTTTTCAAAAAATTAAAATTTGAAATTTTGGGCTCAAATATTAGAGATTTTTTCAACCTTCAACGATATATGTTGTCTATATCAGACCTCCTTTCTTTTTGATACTTAACATTGTTCCTAAATCTTAGCCGTTAAGGCTGTTCTGAAAATATTTTTTTTTTCGAAAAAATTCGAAAAAAATTCTTAAAATTCAAAAATCCCTTAATTCCTGAGGATTTTGGAAAAAAGTTTTTACATGAACATGTGTATATTATATGAAGTATATTGATAAGGTAAAAATCAAATTTTATTGCATATTCATCGAGAAAATAAACTAACGAATCCCTCAAAATTGAGAGGGTAATCCTCCTCCTCTCAAATAAACATACATACGGGTGCACCCTTAAGATTTTGATATTCCTTCTTAAAATAAATTTTTGGCATCTCTCAAATTTAATGATGGAGAGACACGACATTTTTACACCGATGATTGGGATTCACAGTAGTGTAGTAAATATATGCTATGGAAGTCATCCTCGTGTTTATGTTTAAAATATGAACTAATCTTGCTGATGTTCTTTTGAGTTCTACGAGATTATTTGAGATTGAAAAAACGTTTGATAACTCCTTTACTTGGACTGAAAATTCGAGATTTATGTCTAGAATATTTTATAAGAATACTTCTAATATGCAAAAGTTCTCCAGTTTGGAAATCTTCAATTATGTTGTCTATGAGATATTCGATAACATTCATTAGATTTAAATATCATTATAGTGATTTTTTAAATGAATTTTCATACCAAGCCAATGATTCGGTTTTGCTTCATTAGAGATTTCGTATTTATATTATTGTATTAACGAAGAGAAAAAAATACAAATATATATTATCAATACAAACAAAACATTTATAATTTAGTAGCACTTTGTAATCCCGTTTCATCCAAATTGATAATTGTTTTATCAGCTTGTGGATATTTCAAACAAGAGAACCTAATTGTTTGAGTGAATAGTAATATTGCAATTGCAATAAAGAATAGGTTAAGAGACGTGAATATGAACTTAAGACTGAGTTCCTTGTCTGTATAACTTCCTTTCAAAGGAAAATTAGGTATCAGATATCCAATAATGTCAATAATTCCTTTAATTCCATCGCTCAGGATTACATAGACAGACCACAGAAGAGCACCTGTGTAGAGGAGTACTCTGTTCAATGATATGTTGTAAAAGAAGCAGTTAATCGAGTAAACGAAATATGTGAAAATCAAAGATTTCGAACTAAATAATTCCTTAAAAGTCGTGCAAAGATTTTTTCTACAAAGATCTTCTCCGATGATAAATACTATGGGGTATATAATGAATAGTACTATCATTAGGTTAATGAGGCCAACAAAGCCGATGAAAAGCTCTGGATCAACTTCGGAATTTTGTAAAACATATTCGCTTAATATTGCATGTAATGCTTTCATTACTGATGCTATAACTAAGAAAACTATGTTGGGCATAGCAACTTTCAACTCTTTGGAATTTAGAATATCACTTACTATTTGAACGATAATTGAGCATGTTAGGGCAACAATTCCGATTATCATATGACCGTACATGGTTTTTCGCATGAATATCTTTTGAATAAGGATGATTAAAATGATTGTTAACGCTAATTCAAAAGAATCAAGAGACATACCTTTATTTATTGCTGCCAAATTACTGAAAAAGGTATTGAAAAGATCAAGAGTAGAAATGACTGGAACCAAAAGTTTCATATGAGTAGGAACATTAATTTTAATCTCTTTTGGTTGAATTTTCCTGGAAATCAGTGAGAATGGTATTGTTAAAGACATTGAGAATGACATAAATATTAGATTGAAGAATTTTATGTTGAATTTCTCT
Source organism: Trichomonas vaginalis G3 (assembly GCF_026262505.1). Taxonomy (NCBI): domain Eukaryota; phylum Parabasalia; order Trichomonadida; family Trichomonadidae; genus Trichomonas; species Trichomonas vaginalis. The sequence goes on along the minus strand of NC_067207.1, from coordinate 5,181,817 downwards.
TTTACAGGGGAATAATCAACATAACAATAGGTTGATCTAATAACGCTCTTAATAGTGGTAGAAGTGAACTTAAATACAACTGTTAAAACAATGAACCATCTTCGGATGAAACGATTTGTATCAAGTTTATACATAATTTTGTTGATCAGAAAAAATAAGATTTAATTCAATTTTTCTGAATCCATTACATCAAATTCACGCCTCTACAACTTTTTCTACAACTGTACGACTTTTAAAAATGTGATAAATGTATTATCTTATGTCATTGCATTTTTCGCTTTTAATTACATTCAATTTTTGAATCAAAATAATCTTCTGCTATCCAACATATTCTTTTAAGATTTGTAATCAGAATTGTAACACGTATGCTCGATTTTATATCAAATTCATATGAAAATTTGTTCTCAGCTGCAGTGTAAATCAAATTTCGTATTAAGAAAAATCTTAAAATCACTGAGACCTAGACAAGAAATCTAAGCAAACGTATACCTGTGAGAATATTTAATTGTTATCAATTTATAAGACAAAAAAACAAAGAATATTGACAATTGAAATAAGTTTAATGAATATTTTTATTGAAATATTATCCTTGTTCAAGTTAAGATTATTTTCTCAATTTTTATGAAAAAGTAATAACGATAGAAAAATCCTCTAGGAACAAATTATCGATCAAATTCAAAGAATATGGATATTGTCCAAATTTTTGAATCAAAAGTGACAAATTTTCTTTAAAAATTTTCTATGACAAGCGAAGAGTATCCAAATGATGTTGTGCTTTTGCGTGGAGAGTACCATCATTATTTGGATCTTGTTATTGACAAGAAAACAACATATTCTTTCCCGATTTTTCCTACTCTAACGGGAGAAAATATAATTCAGCTTATAAATGACGAAGGCATCACAAATTTTGTCATATGTAATACAGAATCCGATAATTTACAGAAATGTATTGTTTTTTCAACAGATCAAGAAATTTTCAAATCAAATTTTGATTTAAATTCGTTTAGTAAAGCTTTAGTTTCCGAAATTGTAACACCTAACAGATACGTTGCAACAAAATGTCAACGAATGACATTGAATGTGTATGAGATTTCAGAATTTCAAAATAAACAATCGATAAATGAATCCATTCCGACGATTTTCAATTCATTTGCTAAGAGTAAAACACGAAAAATTAACGTTAAGATTCCTACATCCGCGATTATCGAAGTTTCAATCAATATTAAGTGGACTTTGAAAAAGATACACAAGCATATTTACAGTGTTATCGAGGATATATTTGGAGAAGGCAATATACCACAGCCGACACGTTTCCGATTCATTGTTATCGGATCACCAACTTTTCCTTCTTATGACTTACCGTTTGAGTTCTCTCCCGAGATGATCGGAGCTCTTTGGGAGCAGATCGAAGATCCGCACGGACTTTACTTCGATTTCGTTTTCGTTGAACTGGATAATTCTGTAATGAAATCTTTCCAGCAGTACGCTTCGGAACTCGACCTCTCTCTACCTGCACTTACACCAGATACTCTTTCTCTTTACTCTTCTCTATCAGATGTCAGATTTGGTGTCGAAACAAGCAGAATAACAAGATTATCTATCAATCCTCTCTTATCTAGAATGCGTTTGTCCGAAACAGATCCACCCTTACACACTTGCAATCTTCAATTCGTGTTCATTCGTGCAGAATTACGTGTTGGAGTAAATTCATCTATTACCGGAGCATCTTTTCGCGTAGAACGTGAAAAAACAGCTGATGATGCAATTCTTGTTCTCCTTAAGAAGATGAATCACCATCATATGGTCAATATTGAACAAGATCCTTCGAATTTTGCATTTGTTCTCCAAGGAACAGATGAAATCATAGCAGGACATATTCCAATGGATCACTTTATATCAGTTAGACAGTTCTTATTGTCCGGACAACCCGTAATGAACGTCCTTCTCTATACAAGAGATTCATTGATCGCTTCTGTTTATCAGAACGAACTTTCTCATCAACCATTAGAAGAACCAAGCAAATCCGAATTTTCTACGGACTTCGCTGTCGTAGGAATTCCGAAAAGAACGTTCGGATATATGCCATGTACTCCACATATATTATCTTATGCAAGATTCGGAATATTCTTAAGTTCCTTATATAATTTGCCTATCACGCAAAGGCTTCAAATTTCTTGCTCAATTATTCACGGAAAAAGTGACTTAGTTACACCTGTCACTTTTATTCAAGCATCTGGATACAGAACCCAATTAATAAATCGATACGTAGAGTTCCAGATTAACATCAACAGTATACCTCGGTCAGCACTTTTATCCATAACTATCGAGAATCCAGATGAAAAACCCGATAAACCAGAGAGATACATCGCATCTATGAACTACACGATCTTTTCTCACGACGGATGGGTCAGATCCACACCCATTGTGCATAAGATGTGGCGAACACGCGCTAAAGATTACTTACTTCCAACTAGACAAACATCAGAGAACAATACAGTTGTTATTCACTTCAGATTTACGAGGTTTAGGAATCCCCTCATGTTCATTTTCCCTCAGCAACAAAGCCTAAACCAGAAAGCCCCTCATTTACTCAAACATGAGGACCAATTCAGATTAAAAGAGCTCGAAGCATACGATCCGCTCATGGAATTGACAGATGATGACAGGAAACTCATCTGGCTCAACAGAAACAGATTCGTTGACAATCCAAAGATGCTTCCTTTGGTTTTGCAGTCAGTTGACTACACTAATACGACGCAAATCAACGAAATACCTTACGTACTGGCGATGTGGAAGCCTCTCGATCCAACAGGAGCGCTCACATTGCTTGATGCGAAATTCGCTGACGAAAATGTCAGAAAATACGCGGTAGACTTACTCGATCAGTTAAACGATAGCGAACTACTACTTTATATCTTGCAATTAACGCAAGCTCTGAAGTATGAAGTTTATGAAGACTCCGCGCTCGTCAGATTCCTCATTAGACGTGGTCTTAACGAGCCAAAGTTCGTCGGCCACCATCTTTTCTGGCTTCTTATGTCTGAAGCTCATATTTCCGCGATTCGTGAGAGATTTTCTGCTGTTGTCGTTAATTTCATATATGGTATTGGCCATTACAGAGATGAGCTTATCACCGGATTCAAATTTACGAAGATGCTTGTTGAATTGAACCATGAACTGTGCAAACAGTCATATTCAGAGGCTACTGTTACTCTCCGGAACAAGCTCAAGAGCGTTGTCATTCCCCCGGAGTTCCACCTCCCTGTCGACCCCCGTTTGGTCGTTGATCGATTCATCATTGAAGAATGTAAAGTTATGAATTCTAAGAAAAAACCGTTTTGGCTAACTTTCCATAATGCGGCTCCCTTCTCAACGGAACCGATTCAGACTATGTTCAAAGTTGGAGATGACCTTAGACAAGACCATCTCACGCTTCAAGTTATGAAAGTTATGGATTATATCTGGCGACAAAATAATTTAGACTTAAGAATGAGCAATTACAGTGTTCTTCCTACAGGTCTTAACCAAGGATTCATCGAAGTTGTTCCCAACTCCGTTACAGAGCAGAAACTGCAACAGGAGAAAGGAAAAATGGGAAGTTTCGATGAAAACACGTTTATCGACTACTTGAAGCTCATGAATACTACAGAACAGACTCTCCAGATGGCGAAAGAGAATTTCATGCTTTCATCAGCTGGATATGCCGTTGCAACTTGTATTCTTGGCGTTGCAGATCGACATCCAGGAAATATCATGCTCCAACAGGACGGGCATTTCTTCCATATCGATTTCGGCCACTTCTTAGGCAACTTTAAGAAGAAATTAGGCTACAAAAGAGAAAATGCTCCTTTCCACTTTTTGCCGGCTTGCGTTGTTGTTTTAGATGGACAGAACGGCAAGCTCTACAAAGAGTTCGAGCAGACATCAATCAAAGCGTACAATGTAATGCGAGAAAAAGCAAATTTGATCATGTCTTTGATGCTTCTGATGCTTGGAACAGGAATTCCCGAACTACAAAAGCCTTCTGACTTACAGTACATGAAGGATATGCTTCATTTGAACGTAAATGAACGAGAAGACGCCGATATTTTTAAGAATTTGATTAAGATATCAACGGAGTCTACAAAAACAGCTGTTAATAACTGGATACATAACCTTGTTTGCAAATAATTATATTTATTTTTTCATTTATTTGAATAAAAAAAAATTTATCATTTAATTTCGTAAATTTCTCAATTAATTTTTACATCATTAACTTTACTCGTAAATATATTGACTTCCTTAGGTTTATATCCTTTGAATTTACTTCAAATGTTTTCATATTTTAAATAAGTGAGCGTTCCAAGATCCTAAACATATACAACGATCAAAAATCATTTGATCAAATATATCTCTAAGCTTTCATGACTAGTTCTTGTTAAATTATTTTGGATATTTTTATAATATGATGATTTTGATGAATTTATATAAAATATGAAAAAAAGATGTGTATGAAAACAAAAATAATAACATTTTATTTAGTTGATAGATACGTAAGGAGTACTTGCTATAGGATCGGTAGAAGTTGTACTGATGAGAAGTTCTCCATCGGTTTCTTCATGTTGTTCAAGACCTTCCAAAGGATTTCCATCCTTAGTCTTGTGAACAATTTTACATGGTTTCCAAATGAATGGGATTGAGAAAAGAACTTGGAAGAAGCCTGCAAAAATGTAAGCAGAAAACATAAGTTGCAAATCATTCTTTTTGCTGAAAAAGTAAATTGCAGAGCTAGCAAGAGGGAGGGGAAGAAATGACGTAACAATAGAAAGCATTGTTGCTCTTCCTGGAAGTTCTAATGATTCTAAATAAGATAAACAAATTGATGAAATTGGCCAAAGAGCAAATGTATAATATCCAAACGGAAATAGCTTTTCCGCCCAATAAATATAAGCTTCATCATCATTCCAAAGTGAAACAATAATTCCTGGGAACAAAACTAAGAAAATTGAATAAATTAAACATGAAAATATTGTAATCCATAATGTATGCAATGCAAGTCTATGAACTCTTCTATATTTACGTCTTCCTACAGCATAAGATGCTGCTGGAAGGAAAGATGCATCAAATGAGTACATGAAACACAAACCAAGCTCATAAAATCTATTAAATGTATCATAAACAGCTAAGAATGGCTTTAATGCACCAACATTATCTGCAACTAAAGCCAAAAACTTTTGCATTGCAAATTCTGGAAAAGCACCTGAAATATTGAGCATAAATGCTGCGAACCCAACTTTAATAGCTCTAAATGATTGTTTTGAGAATCCTTCGATAAACATATGTGGCTTGAACTTGAGAGAAAACTTTCCTGATAAAATTAATGTCAAAACAGTCCATCCAACAAGAGCTTGCGCCACAACATTAGCTAATGCAGCTCCCCAGAGGTCCATCTTAAAATAAACCAAGAAAAGTGGATCAAAAACAAACATAATTAAACACAAACAAATAATTTGAGTTAAACCAGCTGTCATTGATCTACCTTCACCTTCAAGTATTCCGGCACCAAGGAGATATAGTAATTGTGAAAACGAACAACCCAATATTGGAATTTCATATTTAAAAGCAGCATCAGCAATGCTATCTGAATTTGAAATCCATTTAGCAACTACACGTACTAAAGGCAGTAAAACGGCAGCAATAATTGCTCCAAATATAAAAGAATAACGTATAAAATCAACGACCACTTTCGCGGCTTCTTTTTCACGATTTTTACTAAAAAGTAGAGATATTCTACTACTTACAGCAATCAGCATGAACTCTCCGCATGCAAAAGTGATATAATCAAAAACAAAAATGGACGCCGTAACTGTAAGACCGAAACGTCCATGCGTTTTTGATATCCATAATGATTCTACAAGACCATATACTGAATTTGTTACTTGACTGAATAAGGGCCCAGCCAATAAGGATAATAGCGTTACAAGAGGAGGTCTTCCGCCTAATAGATAGTGTTCGCTATTTTTATCAACGGGTTCTTTGCCTTTGGGGGCTGTTCCAATTAATAGAGTATCCATAAGTGATCGAAATTACGTCGCTAGATTTATGGCCTTTCAAATTATCGTTTGTTCGGTCTCAAAAATTGAATTCCATTCAAAACTTAATGACATGGAACGCAATTGAAAATATCGTATATGAATAGAATCTAATTAACTTCCAAAAATTTATCCATATTCAAAAGATTCGTCTTCAAATGGTCTCAAATAAAAATCTTCGAATTATTATAATTCTATTTATAATACTTAATAGAATACAATGTGGTTCAATTAACGATAAAAAATCAGATCAAAATACGCCACTTAGACCGAGGTTAGTTGATATTTGTTCTAAGTTTTCTGACGTAAAACATCTCGCGATGAAAGCTGTGACAACATACATTAGATTTGTCAAGCGCCACGAAGACGGCGAAGTCTTTGAAGTCCAAAATATCTTGGACGAACTTGAAGAATTCTCTTAAATTTTCGGTCTTTTGTCTGTCCCAGTTCCAAAACAAACTCAGAACGAAACAGATGAAAAAAAAAGTAAGAGCCGCTATGTTTCAACAGACGATGGTGAAGAATAGTATGATGAATATAAGTCAGAAGTTTTCTTTAAAGTTGTTGAAGACGAAAATGACGAAGAACCGAAAGAAATTTGTGAAACATCCGGGCCAAAACCGACAACAATGGAATTTAGGTCTCTTGATGATCCAATTCCACAGGAAGAGTACGATGCTTGGAGGCTGAGGCATAAAGACTCGTTTGATGAATGTAAAATAAAATGAACACACATTAGATTAAAAAAAAAGTTTAAAATAAAATCAACAAAGTGATAGATAATTACAAAGCCCGAGTAAGGGTTAATCTGGAATTTATAAAATCCTCAACAATTTGTTTTGTATTTATAACATCACCCATAGGAACAAAATCATAAATGTAATAAGCTGCTGTGTCAATTCCATATGCGGATAATCCAGATTCTGCAATGTTGGGGTAGATTGCTGGATTTTGTTGATATATACAGTCTTTCTTGAAAAACTTCTTCATTTGTCGAACAAGTTTTTTCTCTCTTCTGTTCGATGGAGATCTAAATTCAGAACTCAAGTAGAAAGGACCGTAAGAATATCGAGAGACAAACATTTGTGCATCAGCAATTTGTTTTGTATTTGAAACTACAAAGAGACTTGGGCCATAGAAAAAGAACACACGATCGCTGTATACACCGCGAAATGCAATGACAGGATAATAGTATTCGTCATTCAATCCTATTTCCTTTTTCTGGCTTTTGTTTTCAAAATAATAAATGTAATCATTGTTAATTTTTGGTATTGGATCGTACGAATGATCATAATCTTGATACACCCACTTTTGATCATTTTCCTCATCCAAATTTTGAATTTCTTGAATTTCATTAATTTTTTGATATTTATTATCAGATTTCTTTAATATTCGATTATAGGATTGTTTTTCTTTGGAATTGAGTTGCTCATTATTGCTATTTACTTGGTATACACATGAATTATTAGGATTCTTCGGAATGATTCGAGGAGGTTTCCCTCCCATACAAATAATTGTCTCAGCAAATGAGAGTGTACATTTGGTACCTTTTGGAACATATGTTATATCGTTGTCGTTAAGTAAATTCTTCTTAAATTCGAAAAATTTTGGAAGATCGCAGTTCAAATCTTGAATTTGTGATGCTAATGATTCTGATATTGGATTACGCAACAGATTTGCAATCTTTAACATCCTTTTTTCAACTAAATTAGCTTCATTAACTTTTCGGACTGATTCATGCTCGACCTTTGGAGTTATACTATCATTTTCTTCATACGTAAGCTTTAAATATCCTATTTCATTGTTATTGTTAATGAAATAATAGTCACAACCAACAATAAAGTCAAAATTTTCTCCATCACAGCATATTGGTATGATTGGGAATGTGTATTTGATTTCAAATTTTTTAAACCAAACACATTTAGGAACAATAACCTTTTTACGCTACTGGTGTGAAAATTTGATTGGTTCCATCTTAATAGCTTTGGAATTAGAATATGAATCTTCTAAATCAGAGATATATTCATATGGGGATGAAATACTTTCTGGAGATATTTTGGAGCAAGAGCTGCTCGAACCCATTTAAGGATACCTAGATGACAATATGTAAACCATTTAAGGATACCCTTACGTGTCAGATTTTTTGCGCATACGAAGAAGTCATGCTAGACATGAGCTATAAACCTGAAATTTTAGCAACATATTTAAAACTTTTTAAACTACAATACACTTTAATATTCAAGAACAAAAATATTCTTTTTAGAAATTACATAATTATTTTATGTGAAATCTATATAAAAACATATTTTGCGAGCGCAACTTTTTTCTTTATAAGCACCTTATATGACTGATAAACTGTGAAGGCACATAATTGTTAATTCATAGAGTTGATATGTTTCCAAAATTGAGAGGAAATTTGAAAATTGAATACCCTTTCAATTCAATTTTCAAAAGATATCAGCTCCTTCAATAATTGAAGGACGATTTTGATCATTTGCTCTTAAAACAAGTATGCCATGGAGAAAAAAGTTACGCTCGCAAATCTGAAATATAACTATCATATAAAAAAATTAAATTTCTAATTTTTTACTCTATAGATATTATTGGCCATTTGTGTAATGCATAAAAGTTTATGTCATATGCATACATTTGGAAGTATGGGAGACGAGGGAAATTACTTCTATGAGGGACTAGGATTTTTAAAAATTTCTCTATCGGACTCACCATTCAATTTCTCGAAAATTAAAAAAAATCAATAATAGCTAAAATGTATTATGCATAACAAATTTTAATGTTACACGGTATTTTTTGAACTTCATGACATGAATTTTCTTTATATTTTTTTTTTGGATTTTCTATGATTTATGCGATAGGCTGGAACAACATTGTAAGTGCAATGATATCATTTATAGAGAAATCTAAAACTTCAGCATTCAGAACTCGCAACCACAAAAATATTCATTTGCTAAGTAAGTAAAGTTGATTAAGTTCGACACTTAGCTTTTATACGTAAAACCAAGTGTGTATTGTTATTTCTTGTTAAATTATTGAGAAAAAATAAATTGTAAGAGAAACGATACTGATTATTGAAATAATATTGAGGGTAGCTGCAGATTTCTTCATTAACATACCGGAAATTTGTTAATCTTGGTTTTCTATCATAAAATCTGTCGAAGAATCTAAAAACGGAGATATGAAATAGAGATCATGTAAATCTAGAGTATCCTGTCAGAAAAATAGACTAAGCATGTAACCCTTTTTGGTCATAAACACTTTTTACCACTTAGTCATACAGATGATCATTAAATTTAAACGAGCACTTTTTGTCAGAATTTATTCTTTTACAAAGACAGAAGATTTTAGTATTATTTAATATTAGTGCTGTAGCAAAATTCAAAAAACGGTGAAAATTCAGTGAATTTGTGAATTCACATTTTTTTTCGACATTTTTCTTGATATATCCATGCACATTAAGAACACAGCTTTGATACGCTTAAAAAAGCATATTTCATATGAAATTGTTAAAGAAATAAACAATTTATATAAAAATTGCACTTATGGGCAGTTTAGATATATAATTTATATATAACATATATACAAATCCATAGACAAAGTGCAATAACTACAATGTTGTAGAAAATTACAGCAGAAATACTGACTTTTTGAAGGATAATAAGAATTCTTCTAAAAATACTGAAAATTAACATATTTCTGTACTCAATTTAGTATATGCACAGAAGTTATGATTTGGTGTTAGGTTTTTATGCCCCAAAATCTAGATTTTTGTGACATCAAATCTTATTAGTGGATAAATCAAAGACTGTCATTTTGAAATAAGCTCATATCAATAAATATCCATTTAAAAGCCTTATTGTAATATGTAACTAGCAAAAAGCCTAATATTTATCAAAATTAATCAAATCAAATGATCAATATTCATGATATGTCATCAGCAATAGCTAATTGATATTTTATTTTGTATTGATATTCATTTTTCTCATATTATACACGATTATATCTCTTTTTTTTAAAAAAAGTTTTTATATTAGACATGAAAGTTGAATTAATACAATTTTGTACTAGAGTTTGTTTGTATATTAAATAATAATGATATATACTTCAACATATTGCGTCTCACCATTACCAAAATGTAATTTTGCATACAATTTTCTTTCATTTAACAATGATGTTATTTGAAAAGTGATACTTCCATGATTATTGATTAATGTTCCATCATATATAGGAATGAATGTTAAACAAGACACGCCTGCAGCTGGGTGCATTCGTGGCATTGTGATAAGGCTTATATATAAAGACTTCTCTCGATCAGCATTACGTCAAATGAATATTGACCCATTATTTTGGCGATGCGCTAGTTCCAAGTAGAAATGCTTTGGTATATTTAGGTTATGTCTATATGTTATGAATCATGGTATTATTGATAAAAACGTTCTTAGTCATTAAATCAATCCTAGTATCTAAAGATATAATTTAGATTTTTTTGTTTATTGCTAAAATTAAATACAGTATAACTTTCTTTCATATTGTCGGTACTAACAATACAAGATTGTGTTGAAAAAAACTTAAATATGCATGAAAATTAAATTTAATGTGTAAATATGATAAAAATTTCAACTTTACTAATAACATACATAAGTTTCTGATAGTTTAATATAGTTCATATTGATGTGACTGTAAACTATATCAAAAAAATATTTTTAAATATTGTTATGCAAATAATGGGATTTCTAAGGAAAAAATGATTATATTTGTTATATAAAGCAATCTTTTTAATTATTCACTACGTTTATTACATTTTTTGCCGACCATTTACGTAATATGCCTCCACCAAGCAGACGCAAACAACAAAGTCGTGAAGCTAACGAAAAATCAATTGAAGCAAGAAAAAACTCCCAAGAAAAGAATGCGCCAAAGGAAGTCGATCCAAAACACTGGACTGCTTCTGTAATTGTTAATGGTGACTCTTATACTCGAGCAAGGAATTTATTTCAAGATAACAATATTAAAGTGCCGAGTGAAAAAGAGTTTTACCGTCATCAAAAAGAAATAGGTAAGGTAATACTAGAATATAAAGAGCAATCTATTAAAAATGCTCAACAAACAATGAAGAAAGATACATTTTTAAGCACTGATTCGCATTATAATGTTGGCAGAAATGCTACAGCGTGCCAAAGTTTAATGATGGACAACCGTGGAAAAGTTGTTGGTGAAACAACTGTTATAAAAAAGAGCTCTGGAGGAGACTTTGAAGGCCCATCCAACATGATGGAAACAGAATGTACAAAGAGGATGATGTCAAATTTTGACTTTACAAATGTTTCCACAGTGGTTCATGACAATGACAATAAAACGAAAGCCATCATCCAGCAATATGCTCCGAATGCTAAAATTACACTTGATCCTCGTCATTGTGTACGTGCAGTTGGCAGAGCTTTCGAAAAGCTTGAAAATGGTGGATATAAAGAAGCAGCAGGAAAAGAAACTGTTAATCAACAGAAAGAAAGTGAATCACAGCCAGCATTCCCAATCAAATCTAAAGCAGAAGAGCCGAAGAAACGTGGAAGACCATTAAAACACCAAGAAAAAGTATTTCATCAGATATATTCGAAAGTTATTAAGTGGTTCACTTTTATTATCATGCTTCCAATTGAAACAACGAAAAAAATTTTCCTATGGAAGAATACATTAAATCATTTTATCGGAAGGCATGAAAATTGCCTTCACGAAAAAGACAAAGAATATCCTGTGTTTCAGCCACTTACAAAACCTGATTTAGCGAAGCAATTTCAACGTTTTACAGATGATGCCGCAAAGTTGATTCCAGAAATTGATCCTAATGCTCAAACACAACAAAATGAATCGATACATCACTCAATGCTTACTCAGTGTCCCAAAGGAAACAACGCAAAATCGTTTGAAATGCGTACGGCTGTTACAATTTTACAAAAAAACGAAGGAGAGAAATGCAAACAAGAAATATACAATCGTGTCAATAATTACCAAATATCTCCTTCAATCCGCGAACTCCAAAAACTTGAATATGAGAAAAATAAATCCAGAAATCAAAAGAAAGCTACACCAGAAACAAGAAAAGAGATCAACAAGGCAAGAAATGCAAAAAGATTTCCTAAGGATAACCCTACAGGTGATTACAGAGGAGGAAAGTGGACCCCACAAGATATCTAATTTTCAAATTTGAAATAAACACATATTTTCTTTGTATTTGAAAATATTTTTATATTATAAGATTTTTGAACCTATAAGTAGCATGACAAAAATTATATAATTTGCTCCTTTTTTATTTTAGTATACAAATATCCCATTTGTTATATGTTCGGTATATATATGATGATATTGTAATCAATTATGCTTAATGAAGCTTTATCCCGTGAACCCCTCATATTATTGGAAAATAAATAGCGAAAACATGTAGAGCTGCTATGTTCTCAAGTGTATGCTGATTTTTGGATTATTTCATGAAAACTAATGGCGGGATATCTTGCATTATTTAAAAAAATTGAACTATGCAAAAATAAATAGTATTATATTTTTTCTCATGAAATGCTATTATGAGACAACCATAAAAAACCATATGTTGTATTTTTATAATTTGATTGATTTTTTTTACTATTTCATTAATCTTTTATGAATAATAATTATTTTTAATATATGTGCTATAAAAATTTCAAATTTTGACTAATATATCTAAGTTATCTGAACGAAACATTTAGAAAATATCATACTTACATTGAAATAGCAAGTAGAGCATATTAATAGCAAGTTTCTTGGCTTTATATCTATCATCTATTGTTGTTTGATCAAACAAAATTCACTCTATTATATGGTGTCAATTAATTAAAACAATTTTTAATAGTTATTTATTTAGTGCGAATAAGTGCAAACTCATAAATGAATAATTTAATAGTAGAAATGAATTATCTGATATAAATCTCACATTTTGTCCATCAGAAATACTTTAATTGCATACGCATAACTATTAGTAATACGTCTGGAGTGTCAATTAATAACAATCCCACAACAAGTAAAATTCAGATTTTTATTAAACTTATTTTTTCCTAAAAGTTTTCTCAAATTACTATATATACATATGTGGATAAAATAATAGTAATATTGTAAAAAATTAGATAATTTTTTTTATTTGAGAACCTCTCAAAAGTTCATTCAATTTATCAATTGTTTCAGTTTGATGTATATTCATTTCTGGAGCCTAAAACTTTAGCAATCATGACAATATCATATTCTCTTTCTAACTACGCAATGTAAGGGTATCCTTAAAAACAGAAAGTTTGTATCAATTTTGTTTTGAACGAAAATTTCGGTTTGAAATTTAATTTTAGCAGGATTTGCCCAAAAATCAAGGTGAAGGTTTTTCAATCAGACCTTTGCCACAGATTTGAAATCAAATATATTAATTCAGTTCGCCATCAAGATCGATGAAAAAGATGTAGTTGGACAAACTGCTCTTTATACTGCATTGGCTATTTCTTTTTTGTTGTAATATTATTCATGATGAAGAATGATAGCTCCATGACCATCTTTCTGTATGAATTTCCAGATTTTCGCATAAAGAAATGTTGTAAGTTTGTTTTTTCACACTATAGATCCCCAAACTATATTCACCTCAATAGAACTTAAAATAACAAGATATGCTTGCCTGATTTAAGATTTTCGAAATTATGAGACTTATCTAATTTAATTAAATATTGAATTGAGATGAAAATCTAGTGAAAGAGTAACCGATATCTCTCTGAAAATTGAGTGTATTTTATTGGCGCGAAGTCCTTTATTGTAACAATGACTCTCTATTTTCAATACATAGTATCAGAATGAGCATTTGAAGAAGAAATCTTGAAGGTTAAGAGCTCATTTCTGTTTTTTCTTCAATAAAATTCTGAAAATATACATAAAATTGCATATTAATGGTAAAATTATGTACCAATATACTAACACTGATATTTGTATTTACATATCTATAAAAAATATTGTTGATTTTATCCAATACAGTACAAAAGCTGACAGAAAGCCATACATTTCATTTAACAAACGGTATAAAAGGTCAAACATTATACTTTAATGGTTTACTCGTCATGGCATTTTTTTCAATTTCTTTTTTCTATGAATCCTAATGAAGCAAATGACCCTCGGGATACTTATTGGAATAATCTCGGAGACTCATTTTTAAATAGATGCTATCTCAATAATAAGATTTTGGACAAATGCTCACAGTTTTATACACCAACATTAGGCTGGTCTGAACCTTTTCCACTGATCTACCTAATATTTGTACTTTTGATTATATTTCCTACTATATTTCGCTTCGGACAATTCCAGAAGGCATCAAGAATCTATTCAATTATCAGACTTAGCTTACTTTCTTTATTTCATCAAACACTTTATTCATATACTTTAGTAACACCTATTTCTTCATTGATTAAGCAGGATGGACCCTGCATTTCCCTCAACGATGAAGCTTCATTACAATATAATTTTCCGTGTGATACAATAGCAAGCTCGTGCATATTTCTTTTCATGGTTACAAAACTAACAGGTATGAAATATCGATATAATATGCTAATATGGTTTATTTCCTTACCAATAATTTTATTTTTATCAATTGTTGCCGGATTTACATCATTATTCCAAGGAATTGTTACAATTCTATTCACTTACCTAGCTCATATGTGGCACATAAACTTACCATTTAAATACATTCATATCGAAAATGTATTGCTTTTTATCATGAATATTGTAGTGTTTGCGGCTACATTCGACAAAGAAGTATGGGCATATCAATTTTATTCTATGTGGTTCCCAATGATTTTACCTGTTATTGATGAAGTTTTGTTATATCGACATCATATTACTCGCGGTGACTTTTCAATGATAGAAAAACCAAAAGACATTAAATGGATGAATGAAGAAGCTACAATATATAGTATTAGACTGTTGAGTTCACTCGAAGAAGAAGAAATTGCTGCTAATGTCAAAGAAGATCTATTTACTTCTATATTCTGTTTTATAATTTTCTTCATTGCAGTTACAATTAGAGTTTTATTATCTCCTTTTGGATATTTCTTCAAACAATGAAATTTTTATTTTTATTTTTTTTGTTATTTTGTTATATTTGCGAAATAAAATCATTACCTTAATAATTAAGCCATTTTAAAATGCGATATTAGAATCAATTGTGATTTGTGAAATGAAAAAAAAATTAAACTAAAATCATCTGCTACAGTAGAAGATTGCGTTAAGCATTTTAAAAACATTACATGAAATACTGATTTTTTTAGGAAGTCAAAATTTTTAATAATGAAAAATTCAGTTTATCCTTTCCATTCAGCTCTCAATCATCAGCTGGAAAATATCGACAGTAGTTTATCCGCAGAAGATAAGTATCGTATTGCTAAGTTTTTTATGCTTAGACCAACAAAAATCTCCCTTAAATGCATTACGGAGTCCCATTTATTCAGTCCAATACTAAAATATATTATATATAACAATATGGATTATCTGACATTTGTTTTTGATTACTCTATTAACGAGAAACAATCAAACGAGATCTCTGATTGCTTAGAGCTTACGAAAATAACAAAATTAGAATTATGTTATGTTTCAGATTATTCTCTCTACAACATTAATCTCCTTTCAGATATTAAATATACAATTTACTTTGATGTCGATTTTATCAACTTCGAATATTGTTACAATAATCTTAAGGCTACAATCAACGACGAGAGAGTTGAAAAATTAAAAATTACAATTGATTTCAAAAAATTTTTATCAAATGAAGACTCATTTAAAGAAATTGACCAGAAATTTAATATGCTCAATGATGTCAAGACAAAAATAAACGAGTACACATTCAAAAACATAAAGACTTCACATTTTTATTACATTTTATCAAAAATCGGTTCTTCTAATAATCAAATTTCAATTAAGGTCATCAACATTCAGTACGATATTCAATTTACTGAGCAAAAATTCACTTTTGATAACTTGGATTCAATAAAACAACTCATTTTTGATGGAAATCAACTTTCTGACATGTTCTTTGAATTGTTGGACAAAATGAACTGTTTACAACTGCTTTCTATGAATAATTGTCCATATTCGAATAATTATTTTGATAAATTCATGGATTACATGGAGAAACATGGGAATGTGTTAAGAGGACTTGGTATTTCTAATTGGGATCTCAAATTGTTCCAATTAATTAAAATAATTAATTTTATTGAACAAAATCTGAAAAATATTCAAGAATTGTCAATTGGCAACAGTAAAATGAATGCAAAAGTAGAAAATAGAATCATTGAACTCATTGTTAATAGCAAAATCAAAGTTTTTGATGGATATTCAAATTATTACAATCCTGATACATATTTTGAGTTCATTAAGAAGGTTAAGCAGCAGCAATACGCATTCCAAATCAAATGGCCCATGGAAATCATCCAACATTTTCAAAATCTTCTAAATTCAGCAACAAACGAAAATATCTGGCCAATAAAGTATGTGCACAACTATGTACAAACTGCTGATATGAACAATGTCTGTATTCACTCAAATTTTGTTTCTCAAGATATTTTTTACAAAGAACTTCACAATTTCCATGTCAAAGTCAACATCGATTCAATCAAAGAGGAAGAATGTTATCCTGGGTTCTCAATTTTGCATTATTTCAAGAGATATGTAAATAATGAAAAACCAGGAGTTTATTTATGCCGTGATAATGACGTTTATCCACCACGTTATTATGCACTCAAGAGATTCAATCTTGAGGATCATCAATGCAAAGATTTTGAAAAAATAATTTCATCTTGTAAATTTTGCTGTGAAACACAAATTAACAAGAAACTTGGTAATGATTATTTCACAATTATGGATTACATACCAGGATTTCATCTTAGAGACTGTATTGAGAAAGATTTTTTACCAAAAGACCCTGTTAAGCGTTGTCTTGTTGATTTTAAGATAATTTGCAGCTTTGCATCACAAATGATCACTTTGGTTGAGAATAATGTCTATCATCCAGACATTTCCTTTAATAATTTAGTTATTGACAATGATTTCTATGGCCACCTCATTGATTTCCAAAATGACTTGAAAACTCTTGGAACTCTTTGTTGTGTGGTACCTTTTAGATATCCAGAACGTGAAAATTTGACGAAATCAGGTTTGATGATGTATTCTTTTGGTTCCACTTTGTATAAACTGCTTTCTGGAGAGTACATATTCAAAGATGTGGACAGATTCGGTGATGCAACTAAATTATATGATGATACGTATCAAAAAGAAGAGAATTTGAAGAAATTGCTTCCTTATCAGCAAAAATTGTTCACAGAATTGATTTATCCTATTTGTTTTTGTTGGGATGATGAAGAGAACAGAAATCCAGAAATAATCAAAGATATTCTATACAAAATTGTAAAAGAATTTGTTTTCAAAGAGAATTTCGGATCACGAGAATATGATGACTCCTTTATATACGAACTTAATGAAATTCTTTATTTCTGCTTCGAAGAAAGCAAAATTAAGGAATCACCAAGAATTCCGCAGTTTTGGGGATCTCTACAAGAAATTAGAAAGTTCTATGAGAATTACAAACAATATAAGGAAATCGATGAAATACGAAAAATATCTCAAGCTCTGGAAAAAGAACTGAATCTCTTTGGCATAAACAAATAAATTTTTCTTGTATGTTTTTGAAATATGACACAATAAAGTTTTTTAGTCAATAAACATCCTCTTTTTCCCCAGAGATAGATTTGTTTCCATAGGTTTAGATTCATCAGAAGCTAAACTATAGACCTAGGAATAAAATTGTTCAAATTTAAAAGAATGAAGATTAGGATATTTCTTAGGATGTTTCTTATTAGTCTTTATGGATGAAGAGATAAAATTTCATGTATTGGGAACTCTCTCAAAATTGAGAATCATTTTCCTTAATTTGAGAATATCCTCCAGATTTCATAATTCTTGACCAAGATTGAAAGCTTCTTCAAGAATTACAAAATAGTTCGAAAATTGAAAACCGCTTCACTCATTCAATTTTTGCCCTATTTTGCTAAAATATAACATTAACCTTATTTTTTAATGATGCAAATTTCTAAATTATGCAAAGAATTAGTGCGTGAACAAATGAATACAGAAAATGATACATTTCGTATCAATGTTAACGATCGAATCATCATAACAAAGAAGTCTTCGGCGATTTGTTTTTCAGATTTAATCAAACAACAATGTTTTAATTATATTACAACAACATCATTCGAAATAAAAGTAGACATAATATGTCCAGATTCGTATGGATGCTTTGCAAACTCAAGAAGCATTGTTCCCATAATAAAATATCAAATCATGCTTATGATATTTCATTATACTAACACCTCTTTTCAATCATTCAAAAGTATTATCCATTTTGAAATAATCGTAAAATTTGTCCGGATTGAATTCATAATAATCGCTTTTGGCACTTTTGCACCCATTAGAAAATCTCAAAATGCTGAATTATACCTCTAAGACTATAATTTGATGCTATTATATTTCTAATTCTTAATAATCATAATTTTCAAAATACAAAGTTTTTTTTATCACAAGACGACTGAAACTCAATTTCAAATACTGAGGTCCAACCTACTCACCAAAACAATAAAAACTTTGTCAAATCATTTTTGTAACTTATTTCACTTCCCTTGGAGTATCTTTTTAGCTTTCAATTTTCATCAGAATAAAAGTGAGTCATGAATGCTTTCTACTTATATTACTTATCAATATATACGTAAACCACTTTGTGTTGAATCTTGGAAGTCCAAATTGCAAAATTAAATTATTCCTTGAAAAAGATCCAGACAAACAATTCTAAATAAATGCTGAAATATAAGCTTGTAAATGCAAGCAAAGTTGGCGCACGAATCAATGTTATTGAACATAATCATCAATATATTTTCAATTATCCATGCACAAGTAGCACAGATTGTACAGATTACGAGATCACATTTCCACCTGGCGTGTACAAATTCGAGCTTTATGGATCATCAGGTGGCACCACTTCAGACCATGTATCATCATATCGATTTCCCAATGGCAGTTGTATTTCAAATGAAATTGTAAATTTGTATCGCGGTAACACACAATGCCTGACTAAACCTAATATAGGTGGTGCGGGCGGATACATATCTGGAATAATCCGCTTGAGGCAATCAACAAAATCGTATGCTACCATTGGTGGTCAAGGAAGAGTTGCCACTCCAAAATCTGGCTGCGAAAATAAACCTAGCTGTTTCGAAAGAAGTCTTTATTCTCCAGGTGGGTATGGAGGTGGAGGTAGTGCACCTCCGCACTCTTCTGTTGGAACTGGAGGCGGCCAAACTGCTGTCAAATTCCGTGAAAACACTTTATGGCATCGAGTGATTGTGGCCGGTTCTGGCGGCGGATGTGACAACATTGTGGGCGAGTTTATGAAAGCAGATGATGGCTCAGGAGGTTCCGGAGGTGGCTTGACTGCACAAGGATGGTTTGAGAATGGAAAGTATATTGGTTCTTATTTAGCTAATTCTACTTTTGGTTTCACTTTCGGATCTGGGGAGGCACCTCAATTATCTGGATCGATGAACATTAATGGAGTGCATAAATACTCACAATCAGCTGATAAACCAGGATCTGGAAGTGGATGGTTTGGTGGCTTTGCTAGTCACGACCCAGATTCTGGCTCTGGAGGAGGCTCTTCATGGGCATTAACTAAAGACGCGATTATTCCTAAAGGAAATATCAATGCAACAGATGACTTTTATACTTTGATTGGAAGTCGTGAATATGAGTTTTCAAAAGCAGATTATTTATTTTCTAATGTTATTCATCAAGCAGGAATCTGGGAAGGCAACGGCAGACTTATCATCAGAATCTTAGAATATGAGCCATGTCCCACATATAAATGCTTTTTAAGTCGTAGTTTCCTTTTCACAATTATTGTATCTTCGATTTCTGAATAAACTTGAAAAAATTCAATCATATATCCTTGGATTCCCTTGAATCAATAATTTCTTTTATGGTTGTAATTCCAACATAAAGTATATCGAATATTGCTTTAACGATAGCTTAAACAAGTAATTGTTCGATTAAAAGTGGCAATTTCTTCATTAATGTTTTTGACTTCATAGATGAATAATAAAATTATAACTTATTAATGCAATAACAACAAGCACGCCTTTCACAACTATAGTACATTTATAAATTAACATAAAATGTTGGAAGAGGCATCAAAACATTAAATAATGTCATTTTCCAAATCCAATAAGTATTACCAAGACAGCATTCAAAATGATATAATTGTTTCATTGGGCAATAGTTTCAAATAATAATCCCCAGGACACTCACAACAATACAAGACCTAAAAAAAAATTCATCGTTATTCAAGAACGATATAATCTGTAGTGTAAATTCACTATCTTATCGCATGATGCCAATGTTACAGATGTTTTTTTTATAACTTGTAAACTGGCAGAATTCGG
Organism: Trichomonas vaginalis G3; assembly: GCF_026262505.1. NCBI lineage: Eukaryota > Parabasalia > Trichomonadida > Trichomonadidae > Trichomonas > Trichomonas vaginalis. The sequence goes on along the minus strand of NC_067207.1, from coordinate 5,161,200 downwards.
TTTTGCCAAGTGGTAGATATCGACTTTAATATTTTTATTAACGCAGCTAAAAATGATGAGGTAAATCTGATTGTAAAGTTTTCAAAGAAGGATCTGAAATTTAACATTTTAGAGAAGATGTTTCTTTTCTTATTTGCTGCATCAGCTGCTTCATTAAAGGAGAAAAACGGCCTTACACAATGCTCAATCTGCAATATTCTCGCAGAAAACATTGAAAAGGGACTTGAAAGAGGAATAGAAGAATCTCAAATCAAACAACAGCTTAAGGAAAATTGCGACAAGCTTGGTATTTTAGCTGATGCCTGCAACATTATTGTTGATCAGTCATTCAGCAAGCTCATCTACTTCCTTCGTTCTGGTGAATCTGGTAAAGCTGCTTGCAGACTTATCGGTGCTTGCAAGCCCACTGCATATTATGAAAACCAAGAAGATGATTTCGTCGAGTAATTGACCAAAATATAACACGTAGCCAATTTTGGCGAAATTAAAAATCTAAATAGTTCATTATTTGCATTTTTAATATTTGGTTTACAAAATATTACATGATATGATCCAAAACTCTATTGAAATGTTTCAAATTTTTGGAAATATTTCCTCATTTTTTAGTAATCAGCACTCTGTTATTAAATTAGGAGTATTAATAATTTTTTGTTATAAATTTAGAATGTGATACCCCAACGGTAATAATAAAATTTACCGATAATTATATTGATGGTATTAGATTAAAATAAACCGATAATTCTAAACTAAAGTGTGACTAAAAGCGAACTCTTGGAATGATGGTCTCAAATTCTCTATTTTATAAAAATATATTGAAAAATGAAAGCTTTTAATTTGAAAATAGCTTAAAACATAGTAAAATAAAGCTTTATATCAAACAAATAAACTCTATTAAGGTCTTTCAAAATATTTTGAAAATATTTCGCCAAGAATTTGATAATCCTTGTCTCTGAAATGATCCCAAACAGCTTTTGCATAACTTCTGAAGTTTTCGCATATATATGTTAAACCTTTCATGATATCTTCATCAATTTTCGTTCTAAAGAACTGACTTCTTTCTTTTGGCCGAAGCAGATAAGCACCGGCAATAAAAACTCCACATTCGACCACCAAATCGTAAGATTCTGCATTTTCATACAAAAAGTTGCGAATTGCAGCGAAAACTGCATCATAATCAATCTTCATCTTTGATTTGAAGTTGGATACATGGAAAATTGCACTTGACAAAGTCGAAATATTTGGATTTTCTAAAGAATTTGGATCCGTTACGGCCAAAATGTTCAACATGCATATTATATATGATTCCCGTGTTTCTACGATAGCTTCTACCATACTATTAATGACATCTATCAATTCTTGAACCGGATAAGCAGCATTACGCATTAAAAAGATGTTTGTGAGTAAATTGGCAATATTTTGGGCATGTTCATCATCATAATTGTCCTTAAAAACTTCAAAAATTGTGAAATACATTGAATCGATGTCTTCTTCTGCGAGTTGGGCATTTTTGACGTATCTCATTATAGTCCTACACATTCCTCCATACAAATGAGAAGAAACGAAGGGTAATGAGTCAATTATATGAATAATAAATTCAAAATGTCCTAATCTGACCAATCCAACAACAGATCTGTAGAAATGCTTTGAAACAGTAAGATTATATTCAAAGTTTGTCTCAATAAACGGCTTATATTGGCAAGAAAAGATGTTAATAACAATATTCAAAATTATTTCAGGAACTTCATCACAAACATCAAGTATTTTGTAGATCAAATAGAACATAGACATGAATAGTGCTGAACAATCCCGTTCTTTCATGATCTGATCGTAATATTCCAAAATTTGCAGAACAAAACTTGGATCAAACATATCTAGATGGTCAGCAATGACATAATTGGCCGATACTTGTAATGGGAACTCATTGGATTTGATCATATCCGTTACAGAATTGAAAGGAAAAACAAATTCTTCTGGAAAAGGAGTTTCTTCTGTATCCAGGAAATCCATGAGAATAACAGCATCACTACAACATGTTTGTCGATATTCGGGAGAACAATTATATGTTCCAACTGCGTATTTCACAAATTCAACGTAAGCAGCCATTAAAATGTCATGAAACTCATCAACGTATAGGTCATCTTGAAGTATTTCAGTAAAGAATGAGTTTACCATATCGAAATCCTCAGCTTTCTCACTCTGAAGTAATAATATTGCAAAATTAAAAATTCCTTTTTCTTTGTAGAGAGGAATGAGGTCTGAATTATAATAGCATATATAATAAAGAATCACAAGTGCGTGGGCGTTAAGCGGATAACTGCTTCCTTGGAGAATTGCCAAATTAAATTCCAACAAAAAATCAATAATTTCGCCTTCTTGCATGTAACAAACGATCCTGCGCATTAGCCTGAAGACTTTATCATAGTTCTCTGCAAGAATGTTCTGAAAATGATCCGAAATAAACTTAGAAAAGTAATTTTCATTGGATTCATCGACCGTTTCGTGTAAACTGAGGACACATTTCAAAATTGTGCGTTGAAATTCTGGATTGTCGACGTTTGCGTTAAGAAAAGGAAAATACGTGTTCATACGGAACGGCTGGTTATTGTGGTATGCCAGGAAGCCTTTGGATGCATAAAACAACAGGTATCTGGGCATATTTGGCTGTTGCAGCAAATTTATTATTTTTGATAGCATAGAATTGCAAATTTCCAAACGATACTTGTCATCGAAGCCACGTACAAGCTTGGACAAAAGAATTCCGGCTTCGATAATTGGTGATTCCCTTACAAATTTGTTTCTGAGGTAAAATCTTATGAAATCCCCGGAATCGTTCTCCATAAAGTTGTACAATGCTTTGAGATGTTTAATATGTTTAGGAACTGCGTGATTCTCTTCATAAAAACCATGCATATGCCTGTAAATAATTTTTATGATTAATTTGTTGAAAGAATTACTAAATACTGGACATAGTCTGAAGAATCTGAATAAAAAATCGATTCTGAGTGCTATATCCTGCGTACCAAGGATGTTTTGTAAACATTCGTGAAATTGTGGAAAATCTGCGTCAAAAATGTCTGGTTTTGACTTTTTCATTGGTAAAATCTGTTTCATTGAATATTTGTATAAGTTTTCATCGAAATTATCGTTCATTACAAGATTTATATAAAATTCTAAAATTTTCGCAAACAAATTGGGATAAGTTCGTATTATTTCACTTGGAACTTCTGCTATGTTGATTATATCGATAAATCGTGGTAAATATTGAGATTCGCATGTTTCTGAAGCTAAAGAAATTAAATTAACAAAATTTCCGGCATTTTGCTTGATAAATTTGTATGGAAAAATGGGCTGTAATTTGTTAATCAAATAAGGCTTGATTTCTGGATTTGGACTCTCAGGATCAGCTAAAAAATTTAAAATTGGATCAGGAACAGAATGCATTCGTAATGACACCAACTTTACAACTTCACATAGGTAATAGATACAATTATGATCAGTTACATTCAATGTTAGTTGAAATAAGTGATCCCAAAGAGAATTCATTGCTCCTTCGTCAAATTGATGCAGATTTTTGAAAAGAAATATTGGTAAAGCTTGTAAAAAAGCCAATACTGTTGAGACATCAGTAATATTAAGGAGGACGTTGTCAAATTGTGGAAAAAATGAATCCAAATCTATTTGAATTGCTGTATTTGTTTGTTCAGCTTGCTGAGGTGACTCTTGAATTGGTTCTACAGATTGTTGATTTGAATCTGTTTCCTCCAAAATTTTGTGGCTATTTTATTTTTGTAAACTTTGTAAAGTGTCAGATTGATTTATTGATACAGTGGGTCTTCAAATCCGTTATTTTGGAACAAACTCGATAGTCCGTCCTCTCAATTTTTAATGACGTTAAGCATACGTGTACTAGAGGGAGAGTATTTGATCCAGATACATAGGTACTAAGTCGGAATATCAATTCCTTGTTGTCTAAAACAATAGGTTACTGCGAAGCGCCGATAGAATTAAGACAGTGTAGATATAGGGGACAACACAGTAACTTTTGACATCATGAATTTACAGTAAATTAGCATCCTATATTTATATTTTTTATGACTTAATTTTGATAGTTTTCGTTCAGAAATTTTAATCATATTTTAAGTAAACATATGTTGGTATTCATCATTATTTGTTTGGCGCTTTGCGCCAACCAAATAGTGTATAATTCAATTTTTCAAAAAATTATTTAAATTGGCCGAAGGTGGCGTGCTTGCCCTTCGGGCAAGCGAAGCCACCTGAGGCCCCAAATTATATTTAATTAAATATATATCTTCACACTGCAGATCAATAAATCACATGATAGGCTTGTTGATGTAGATTGAGATTTTTATATTCAAAATTAGGGTTGCAAATTTGGAAAAAAAGTGAGAAGTTTCCAATCTCAAAAAAACACAACTTCTAAAAGACGATTATAAAAAAATTATTTTTTTTTACTTTACATTTTGAAATCCAGAACTTTTTTGGAATTTTTTGGGTGTCTTTCATAACAGCCAATACATACGATAATATATACTGAGCCATTTAAACCATGATTTGAGTATCTTTAAGAATTAGTAATGCTAATGACCTAATCGTTGTCTGGAAATTTCCTTTGGAAGTTTCCAAAATTCTTGGCTTATTAAATTTGAGAGAGAATTGGAGAAAATTCAAGGGCTGGAAGTAACGTTCACTTTTTGGAAGTTATTAAAATATGTTTTAAAGTGCATTTAGAAACGATATTCTGCAGCATTTCATCTTAAAAAATTGAATTCAAGAAGAAGTTTTTTGAAGCTGTAAAATAATTTTTAATAAAAATGCATAAAATAGTATATTGAACATATTTGGTATCAAAAAATTGAATAAAGGAAAAAGTTTTTGGAAGTTAATTTGAATTGTTTACATTTTTTTCTTGATCTGGAAGTAAATAAAAATTCACTATTTCATGCATGCTATAAAGAGGTCATTCACAATATTTCATGTACACATTATAGTTGATTGAAAGAAAGATTCCCAAAATTTGGAATCTTATTTTGCTTCCTAAGAAGAGATTGAAAACCACAGTGGAGGAATTGCATCTTATATCTTTAATATTATGTTTTCACTCTTTAGATTACCAATTATATAAACGTTTGTAAATGAAATTGTTTTGATTTCTTCCTTTTCTTTTGCATTATAAAGAATATTCAATACCTTTCGAAATATAGTAAATTTCATCAATATCAATTAAAGTTAGATATAGTGATTATAGAAATAATTTAATTATTTATCATACAAGCTTATTTATCTTATGAACAAGCATTACATATCATATAAATCTTAACAACAAATGAATATTCATATAATCTTTTAACTTCCAGAAAATCTTCCAAAAATGAATTTTTTCTCTTCCAAATTTATGCTGCGCTTCCAAATTTGCAACCCTATTCAAAATTACAATTTATCCTATTGACAATTTGTCTAATAAGATTAAATAATTGCCATTCAAATTGTGAATTTTACAAAATTTTTAATGGAGAAATCCTATTACTGTGAACTTATGGATTTATTCAAAGCTTATATTGGCATATTCCAAACGTTGTACAAGCTAAATACGTTCGATGAAAACAAAATAGACGAACTTTTCAAGCGAATCAAAAATAATTTAATTGAAACAAAACTTTTTACAATTTATGAGATCATCTTATCAATTGAAAATGCAATTAGATGCAATAATCGATATGCAAAATCTTATATCATCCTTTTAAAAAAAATCATTAAAGAAAATCCAAATATTTATAATGATCTACCCGATCGATTCAAAACCATACTTGCTAAAAATTTTAATATAGAGATTATCTATTGTCTCACAATGGAAGATTCATTATCCGATTATTTAAATAATTATTATCTCAATGAAATACCAGTAATTAAAATAATTATGGATGATGATGTTAAAGCATTTATATCATATATAGAAGAAAATTGCATTGACTTAAATGGCATATATAGTTTTCCAGCTTATCATTTATATGGATATTGCTCCTATTTTGGTGCAGTCAATTGTTTTAAATATTTACAAACAGAAGTTCATCAAAGATATTGTTTTGAAGAACACTTTACTTGGAGATGTCTTCATCGTTCATTTATAGGTGGAAATCCACACATCATTAGTGAATGCTTGAAATATCAAAAAACTGATTATTTTTGTATGACTTGGGCAATTGCTTCACCTAACATCGATTTTGTTACTTTCTTGATGAATGAATACAACTTAAAAATTGATATCACAGATTGTATTAGATATAATAATCTTCAAACATTTTTAGTTTATTTAGACAAATTAAATGATGTCAACAAATGTGTCGCAGAATCAGTTAGATTTAATATTCCATCCCTTTGTGAATTTTTTATTACTCATGGTTCAGATGTCAATGGAAAAGATGATGATGGGTCAACTGCGCTTCATATTTCGGCGAAAGAAAATAAAATCAATTTTGTTAATATGCTTCTTTCACATGGTGCAGATGTGAATGTCAGAAATAACTATGGAACAACTGCACTTCATTATGCAATTTATAGTAGTAATTTAGAAATAATAGAAGCTCTTATTTCACATGGCGCATATGTCAATGTTAAAAATGATTATGGACAATCTCCTATTGATTATGCAACTACTGAAGAAATTAAGGATTATCTTAAATTCCATGGCGCAATTTAATATATTCTAGTCACGAAATATCAAATATCGATGATCAAAATTAATTCTTATACCCATTGTTCAATATATAAACCGATATATATATTGAAGAAATGGCGGAAATTTAATCTGAAGATCCAGAAAATTAGGGGACAGTATATATGTACAACTGTATTATTAAGATGCTCTATGGATGAACATTAATCGTTGAAACAAGTTTAGCTTGGATATGATAGTTAGAGTTGATATTGAAAGATTTTTACAGTAATATTTAAGGATGCAGATTTGGCAACAACTTATTTCGAGTACCCCAGATAAATAATAACGAAAAGAGTTTTAGTATTATTTTGAATTTATGGGCTATGACAAATAATAAAATTCTAAAATTAACAATTTATTTTAGTCGTTTTGATTTTCTAAAGCTTGAAATGTATTATTGATTCTTTCAATTAGATCTGGGAATGATGATGTGAATTGTTCAAAGCAATTTCTATCAATAATAAATTTTGTTTCACCTCTAACAGTTTCAGAGAAATTCAAAAAATCATTAAACACGGCAGATTTTTCATCATTATTCAATTCATCTGAAGTAATAATAAAGTAAATATCATTTATTGGTCCAAATGTTAAGTGTTTCCTACGTATCTCATCTCTAACTTTATCATTTTGTTCGTTAATGAATCTATACATTAAATAATTCATTTGGAATGAGAAAAGTTTTGCCATTTTCTTGAAATCATTATAACTTCCACTGAAATGGTACGAATCACTAATTTCTGCTTGAGCAAGTAGCTCCTTTGATCTCTCAGGACATTTGCTAAATATTTCTGCTAAAATTAGCTCAATTTTATCAGCAATTTTGAAATCAGAATTCATGCCTTTTGAAATTCCTTTATAGAAAGGAATAATTGACATCCATATTTCAATCAGTTTCTCTTCATTGTTAAGATTTTTAACAATAGAATAAATAAGATTGACCAAATTTAATGTAAACATTATTGAATCATTCCCTTGAAGTTTCTTAATTACGAAATCAGCACACATTTCAATTATATTTCCACTTTCTTCGCCAAATATTTCGATGATGCAATCAAAAATAAACAATGAATCTTCTTCGTAATCATCAATGATAGAAGCAGCGAAATTAATAATATCTTCTGCATATTCAACAATCTGTTTTCCTGCATTCTTCATAAAGTTTCCCAATATTCCAATAAATTTGTTGAAAATCATACTTTCTGGTTGATTTTCAAATAAATTTGTAGTTGTTTTGAATAAATCAGGAATTAAAGCTAAACTTATCTCGCTATTTATATTTTTGCTGATATCAACCATTGTTTCCATTATATCAATAACAATTTCTTCATTTTCACACTCAAAACTTGATAAATTCTTCCAAATTTCAATTGTTAAATCTTCATTTTTCTTCGATACTAATTTTTCAATTGCCGAACATCCTGCATTTCTTATATCTTTGTCTTCACTATATGCCATCTTAAGAATTTGGTTTAGATGTTCTTCATCCATTAAATCAATGTTTGAGATTGTTTTTGAATACAAAATCATGAAATCTTTATCTAAATCAGGGAAATAAGAAAGTAAATTTTCTGAAGAAAAAATTTCATTTGTTACTTGTTGATTGAAATTATACAAAATAAGATATGCGTTAATGCCACAAACTATTCCTTCTTTCGTTCCACTGTTTAAAAACTCAAGAATAATGTTCATTAATTGTGAAAATAATTGTTGCGAAATTTCATTATATTTTTGCATTTTTTCTTTTTCAACGTATTGACCTAACTGAATTTGATCAGATATCGGCAATTCCCATTTTGATGTACGTATTCCGTTCACACTGAAATCCAAAAACTTCAAAATATATTCTGAAAAATATTGAAATTCAGGTTTTTCTGGATCTAAAGCTAGCAAACTGATTAGACGCCTTATTATTGGCTCATTATCATAATTGTCAATGAAAACATCCATATACTTGAATAAAATTTTTGAATAAATTAAATATTTTTCATCTGAAGAAAAAAATAGTTCTGCTATCTGTGGAATGATCTCTTTGATCTCATCATGATATTCTGAGCTATAGTATACTAGAAATTCTGTAATTTCTTCTGGAAAATTTTCTAATGAATTCACAATTAATTCACTAATAATTTCATGTAAAACTTGGTCGTCGCTAGAAAAGAACATATCATTAAATAATGTTAAACCTATTCTTGTGACCTTTTCATCATTTTTTGATTTGATAATTTTCCAAATTGTTTCTGGTTCGAGTAAATTTAGTATAGTGAATCCAGCATCACTAAACATCTTTATTATTGGAGAAACATCTGTGTTTTGGTCGATTATTTCAATAATATTTTCAATAATAATTTTTTGTTCATCAGAACTAAGTAAATTAAAAAGAGTTATGAATATTGATCGACATACACTACCAAGGTCATTGTCAATGTGTAAATATTGCTTCAAAATGTCGTAAATTTCTGAAAGATGATTGTGTAAGTCGGGATTTTGCTTGGTACAAAAGCCATCTCTGGTCTTAAATGGAACTGACAATGATTTTATAGCGCTGATTCGCGTTTTATCGCTCATTTGACTGTCATTGATAATTGAAATTAGACCAATCAAATATTTTTCTGGACATTCTTCATTTAAATTTGCTAAAAATTCGAGAGTTTCTTGTTTTGGTGTCTGGCTTTCAACAGATTCAATAAAGCATGATGTAAAATACATTATAATTGATAATTTTTAAGAATTTATAAAATTTCAAAATTTGAGACGGTTCACAAAAAAAATTGAATGTACTTCATTCTCATGTTCTTTGGAAGCTGCTGTTTAAATAGTTGAAAAATCGTATATTTAAGAGTGGTTTCAAATTCTGGCTACATTTATTCGAAAGTGCTTATTCAGTAAATATAATTATCTTATATTTCGAGAATGCATACATGAAACGTAGGCTTTACTATCTGCATATGTAGAATGATAATAGTTTATGATTAATAAACATGCTTATATTGAAAAATCCATTTAGTTTTATGATGAAAATATGAACATGAATTAACTGAATTCGAATCTATTCAAATTATATTGAATCAGATATGCAATACTGCTATTTATTCATGATAAACATAATTAGGAAAATGAATACTGCTGAGAGGAATAATATATTTATAGATACATGCATTCCTAATCCCAAGTATTTCTCAGAATGAACAGATTAGCTATACTGTTAATGTTGGGAATGGAATCACTTCTTATAATATGAATTTAAGAATAAATCGAACTTCTTTTAATATGGCTGCAAAAATGCATCTTTGAACTATATAGAAATGCAAGTATTTGATATCAAAATTGAAATCCTGAAATTAATAATAAATGTTAACATATATTACTTTATTAATCGATTAAAAATGATTTCAGCAACTGTTCCAATTTCACCGGATATATCAATCAAGCTTTCAAAAGATTCATCAATCAATGGCACTTGATAGATTAATGACAATAATTCTTGGCAATCTAAATTCATTTCAATTGACTTGAGAAAGTCTAAATGATATTCAGTAATTTCCGAAGATAAAACATCTGTTATGAGACGAACTAACTGATTCATTATTGATTCTCTATTGTTTGTACTTAGATACCTAATGACAATAAGAATAGCTGTACAAGCTATTATTTTAGCTATTGGTGAAATAAATTCAATGTTCTCGAGAATTGTTTCAATGAAATTTGATTGTAAGAAAAGATCTGAGTTATTCTTTGCAATGAATAAAAATATTTTCATAACATCCATTTGATAACTACCTTCTCTATTGGAAATATCAGATAATAAGTGATTAAGAGTAACAGCATTTAATATATAACTTCCTTCTGCATTAACATAAGATAATAAAAAAGATATAAAATCATCGGTTAAAACTTCATCAATATTTTCAATATATCTAATAACAATTTGCTCAAAGTCTAACTCCTTGCATATTTTTAATGTTTCTTCGTTTGAAACAAAAAATCTGAAAATTAGAAACAAATTGTTGAGGATTTCAATCCCGATATTTGGTTTGAATAGTGGAACTAGATGTATAATGAAACTTGAATAAATTGGGAGATTTCCCTGATCTTCTCGTTGAATAAAAATCAATAATAAATAAACTAGACAATTAACATAAGAAAGCCTTTCCTGCATAGTATCATCGATGTCAAAATTGATTACATCATCCAATTGTGTTAATTTAAACAATAAATGATCAATAAAATTTAATTTCTTCAGAGCAACAAAAATATCAATACCAATGAATGAATCTAAAATCAAATTAATAATAAGTTGAAGAATTGACAATCCATAAGAATAATGGAGATTTGCATCCAAATCGATCAATGTCTTTAAAAAACAATCATTACAAAATTGTGTTGCATTCTCTAGTTTTCCGCATGATATTGTTGTTAATATTTCTATTTTAATAATAATGATTTGAATATCTTGAGTTGGATCAAATGTGTTTATAAGAAATTCATGCAAACCTATTTTAATTGCATCATATGGAGTCATATTTTTGAGAATTTTTTGAATCTTGATGCATGCAAGCAATACTTCTTGTGATTCACCTTCAACGATTTCATTTAAACACGCATGCATTAGTTCATCATATTTGTTTGTAGTTTTTAATGATATTTGTTCTGGTACTGCAAGCTCAGTTTGCTCTAGATGATTGGTGATTGGAATTGGTTGCATCGTTTCATGAAAAATAGTATTTTTTATTCATTCATATCAATTAACAATGAGATTTAAGGCAGTTCATAACATCAAAGCATCAAAATTTAATAATTATTGAGAGAAATGATATTGATAATAAAATCTTTCATCATGATATGTACCAAATTTGCTATTTTTCAGAAATATAAACCCCTATTCTCATTAAATGGTTCTAAGTTCATCCAATCAAAATGTATAACCAAAAATTTCGAAATAACATAGCTCTTTTATTCTTTTATGAACACTCTAATAAATGTGGTAATAATACTAATCTTTCTTTGATGAAATTTTTGTACCAGAGCGTGACGATAAATTTGACGGTTAGTTGTGGTCGGCCTTTGCAATGTCTGCTGATCTTGCCTGCGTTTATGCCGCTCTCATCCTCAACGATGGCGAAAAGGAAATCAATGCTGAATCCCTCGCTAAGGTTGTTGCTGCCTCTGGCCTTAAGGTCGACGAGTTCTGGATGAATCTTTATGCCGATTATTTCAAGAAGGCCAACGTTTCCGATTTAATCAAGAATGTTAGCCTCGGTGGTGCTGCTGCCCCAGCCGCCGGTGCTGCTCCAGCTGCTGCCGCTGCTGAAGCTCCAAAGGAGGAAGTCAAGGAAGAAGAGCCAGCTGCCCCACTCGATCTTGGCGACATGTTCGATTTCTAAATAAACCGAACAGTTTATTGATTTCAAAAGCAATAATATACACTTTTTTTAAAATCGATTATTACAAAAAAAAAATGATTTCATTTTTTTAATCTTTACTATATAGCTACAAAACTTTTACCTTAAGTAATCCTTTATGTTGCTAAATTTCAAAAAGATATTTCCTAAGATATAAAAAAATTGTCTTTTTGAATTAATAGTTATAGCATATAAAGTGAATATTTATTTGTACACTGGATAATATATTTTATTTCATTTGTTCCAAACATGATTTTGTGAGATTTTCGTCTCTATCACAAGCTTCGAATACTTGAATGACATCGGTGGTATCGAATCCGAGCTTTTCAAGCCTATGAATAGCTTTCTGCTCTTCTTCTGTGAACTTTTCCATCAGAGTTTCGAATTCTGATTTATGCTTAAGTGATGATAAATCAAACTCTGAAGGATTAACACCTAAGGATACAAGGAATGAAGCTGGGTCATTACGAATGAGAGGGGCAACAGCTGGATTGTTATCAGCTAAATCTTTGAGATAAATTGGAAGTAACTCTGGATTCTGATGTAATTGACGTAAAAACTGAAGAGTTGATGCTTGTTCATCATCTTCCTCATCAGAATTATCGTCATCATCATAATCTTCTTCTTCATTTGCCAAATCATTCGGATCATATAACTGTGGCATCTCTGGAATATAATTTGTTAAGAGGAACTCTGCGGCTCTATCTGGATTGTAAACAGCTGCTCTTAAAGCATGAGCTGCATCACCTTCGGAAAATCCCATTTCTGTAAGTGTCTGAACTAAAGCATTAAAGTTTGGAGGATCAACAAGCTGATGCTTTGCTTCAAGCTCTGGTAAAGGAGCTACCATAGAATGGCCAGGTTGTTCAGGCTTTTGTGTAGCTTCCTCCTTAGGCTGAGTTGGTGCTGGAGCAGCAGCTTCTTGAACCTTAATTGGAGACTCCTTTTTAGGTGATTTTCTCTTTTCTGATGATTTCTTTTGTGGTTGCTTTGCATTTTTAGAACTTTGAACGTGCATGATTATAGCTTGTCCTGGTTGAATGTTAGATTCGGCTATTGTTTTAGAATCATCTAAAAACTTGGCAGAATAAATAAGTTTAATTCCTTCTGGAGCAACATTAGCCTTTTCAGAAACAAGTACTTTAAGTTCTGCAATAGTTGTTGTTGGCTCAACAGCTTGTTTATAAGTAACTCCTGAGATTGTGCGTAAAGATACTTCCATGGAGAAATGTTTGATTTTCTAAACGTATGCAAAAATCGCCAATTACAACAGATGAACGCCTCACTACATAAGCCGACACAAAAATATGAATCTTTCTGTTTTTCAATTAATAAATATGTGCTGCTCATGGATGAGCCAATGAAATCGATTCAAAATCCGAAATAGCAAATTTTATCTAACTCTAATAAATGGTTTGTGCATTTGTATGTGTTTTGTTTTCAAAGTTATTTCTTAATAAATTTGATTCTATGACCGTAGAAAAATGATACTTTTTAAAATGTCACTTTTTATTTGCAAAATGTTCTTTTTTACAATATTTGCAAGATCTATCAATATTGAAAAAGAATTGGTTGGTGAATGGGATGTTCTCACTCCAGGACAGCAAGAACCAGGTCCACTTTATACTGCTTCCGTTGTTCCTTTGGCAAATGAAGAAAATCATTATACAGCAACGATTTGGAAAAACGATTACTATAAAGATGCGAAATTATTAACTGATAGTCAATACTATTCTGTAATTTTTAATAATCAAACAGGAAAAGGAAACTTTATCGATAATTTAGAAGGTTCTTTTACAATGGAATTCCTCGCAAAAGAAATCATCGTTAAATCAGATGCATTTAATGCAAAATTTACTATCGAAAATGACATTCTCGTTCAATATCAAGGAACTGATGGTGAACAAATAAAATTAATTGCTAAACGCCACCGTAAAGTTAGTACTTTCAATTTCTTCCTCGAGCCATGGCATATATTCGTAGTAATTGGAATATTAATCTTATTCCAGTGTTTCATGATTTACAACTCTATTCTCAGCTACAAAGCTGAATCTAAGAAGGCCCAAAAAGCTCCTGTTCAAAAATTTGAAGAGCGCGAAGAGTTGAAGAAATTAAATAATGAAGAAGAACCAAAAACAGACAAATTAAAGGCCGAGTGATCATATTCGAGCTTTTCTGTTTGTTATGTTGTATTTGTATATATAAATGTTATATTTTTCATAAAATATAAAAATATTATTTTAAAATTCTTTAAAAATTTCTCATATACAACTCTAATTTAACAATACAAAACAAAAAACATAAAAACAAAAACAAATATATTTTCTAATCAACAAGATCAATATTAACATGAGCAATTGACTTATTATTACTTCTTGCCTCATCAATTACTCTTTGCCATGTTGATTTGCATAATCCTAACTGTGCTTTCCTTCTTGTGTTCATAATTTTTTGGGCTTCAACTGATTTCTTATAACTGTTAGCGTCGTATGATTCTAATAACGCTAGTGATGTACAGGACTTCTTCCGAACATCAGTACTCCAATGGTTTGCAGATGTATCAAGTAATGCTGTAACTAAATTGAAAATTATACCATTTGAGTGGTCTTTAATGATTGGATAATATCCCTTATTCGATAATACAGTCATAACCTTGTCAGTTACTTGGTAACTTTGATCTGATAATAAATTGCATAAAAATTTAAAGAACATTTGGAAATGTTGCGTCTGACTGGCTTGTGAGTACTTGGAGAATATAATATCGAGCTCATCAATGAATGCAACTTGCTTATAAACGTTCGCAATTGGCCAATGAACAATTATAAAATTTGCGACGTAGGCGAATAGCTCTGGCTGCTTAACAATGAATGTATACATCAGAACTTGTATTTGTTTTGAATAATCGCAGAAATTTGGTAAAGTATGTAATGGAAGTAAAACTTTCATAAACATGTCAATGGAATCTTGCTTTAATGGTATGCTTAATCCATTAGCGTAACTGAGCATCCAATCGAGAATTGCTGAAGCGCAATAATTCGAAGATAAAATGTCAACGATACGTTTTCTTATATGGACTCTGCATTGAGGAAATTTATTGCTTATGGCTATTAGTGTATTGCAGACTTGCTGCCTTTCGCGACTATCAAATGAGTAAAAATTTCTTGCAATATTCGCAATAAAGTTAGGTGGGAAGTCTGGAGCGTTACTTATATCTATCATTCCATTTAGCGCTTCGTAAATGATAGATAAATGTGTCCAAGAAGCATCCTGGACATCTGGGATTGATCCGTCATGGAGATCGATGATTTTAACAGGTGGAAACTCGCGAAATAAATTACTGCTAATCATATTGTAGAATTCCTGTATTAGATCTTGAGATAACGACCTCGCAATATGAGGTATTTGGTAACTTGATATGATATGCCTTAGGAGAGATATTTTATTTGCCTTGGCTTGGGTATCTTTGTTCGGATTCGAGAAATCGCAAATTTTTGCGCATTCGTTACATTTAATTTTGAAATACAATTTGCAGTCTTTTGGGGGTAATTCAGGAAATGGTTTTGAAAATACGATTTCTATATCGTTTTTAGAAAAATTACGATGTGATGTATATGATACTTTGATATTTTCCATTTCTGGATCAGAAACGGGTTGAGTTTTAACATTAGGAAGAGTATCAGGTAGAGGCTTAAGGGAACTTGGTGATAAATTTTGTGATTTGGTTCTGCGTCGAGGAATAACGAGCTTAGGTGTACTAAGCCGTCGTTTATTCATTGACTTTTTTTGTTTCCATTCAAATATCTTTTTTTGAATATTAATTTCGAAGATACTTTTAAAAGAGAATCTATGAATATATCGCAATAGGAGAACAAACCAAAATTGAATATTTTGTGCCGCCATGGCACCTTTCAAATAGAAAATTTTCATTACTTTTGAATGTAAGCGATCACCATTAATGAATTTGTTGGATTTTTGGAATGGAAACTGTTCTCATGAATTATGTTTCAATACAATTAGCGGTTCTAAATTTTTTACATTGTTCGTTTTGACAAATAATTCGTGAAAAACTCGAGTTTTGATTCAATTCATATTTTTATCTTAGCACATAAAGATAGCTGATATCTTATAGAACTCCTGGTTATATTGTAAGTAGTGATAACGAGCATCTCCATTTTTTTCATCAAATATTGAAAAGAGCAGAAATCAATTTTGTAAATTATTTAGATAGCATTAGGTGTTTAATGTATATTTATATATAATATACATAATTAAAAGCTATTTAAACATGTTATTCAATGTTTTTGGATTACTGAATACTGAATAAAGATTTTGCTGTGCACTGAACTAAAACTTCCAATGAGTAATTCATTTCAACTCAAAAAAGGATTCAAAATTGAATAAAAATTGAATCTGAGAAATTATATTAAAAAGATTAAATCATATAGAATTAAACTTTTATGGGAAGTAAATAAATATATATAACTTTATGATAGAATGAAAATTAAATCAAAATTTTTCCTTAATGATGGCAGAATGACTTGACACCAAGGAATATAGCAGCTGGTAACAAAATAAACATTACGCAGTAACCTAAAGCTAAGAGTTGAGATATTGGTTGGTCATATCTAACTGCGCTAATTGGTGGTAATAAGATACTCTTTTGCTTCTTAGCAAGTGAGTAAGCAGCACTAGCAAGAAGTTTTGGAGCAACAGCGCGACATTTTTCAATATAATTATTGCTCAAAGGCTTTCCATACTCAACATTCTCATAAACTGAGCGGATAGCTGTATCCAATGATTGGTTGAATACGTCATTGATTGTATCTAATCTTGGTGCGTTGCCATGATCTTTTGAAATTTCGTAAGTGAATTGATCAATTTCTGCCCATGCATCTGCAGTGAATGGGTAATGGTTATTCAGTTGTCCGCATAATGATCCCCAGAAATCATGAAGATTTTTTTTGACCCATTATATTCAACGATAAAATCTCTACCGTTATTATCTCCATCAATGAATTGATCAGAGTGGTAGTTTGCAACATTTGTTGGATCGAAAGCTTCTAAGTATAAAGCAAAGTATGATTTATACGCTGTAATTGTTGTCCAAGCACCTGTTATTGTTTGTGGTA
Organism: Trichomonas vaginalis G3; assembly: GCF_026262505.1. Taxonomy (NCBI): domain Eukaryota; phylum Parabasalia; order Trichomonadida; family Trichomonadidae; genus Trichomonas; species Trichomonas vaginalis. The sequence goes on along the minus strand of NC_067207.1, from coordinate 5,143,939 downwards.
AGAGACTCTTTTCAAATGATGCTAACATAGAATCTAAATCTTCAGTAGTGTAGTTTTTAGAACCTTTTGGAATTCCTTTTTTAGTTGATCTCCAATGATTGAAGCATTTTGTGTTAAATGGGGCACGTTCAACATAGTCTATCCATGATCCGAACAATGAGAGTCTGTCTAAATTCTCGCCTGTGATGCTCAAAAGCTGTTTGATAAAATTCTTCCCATCATCGCCTGTTCCACGGAAATATACTTCCATAGCAACAGTCAATGCTTCATCGTTCCACGAAAGCGAATGGGCAAGGAAGATGCTTAACATGTCAAAATTGACTGAATTTAATTCAATTTGGACTTTGAGAGGACTAAAAATCTTATCCGTTTTCCTCTGGTTTATTATTGACTACGTTGCTCTGAAAGCTGATCTTAAAAATGGGAGGTTTTGTAATATCGTATGGCTCACTTTAAATTTTTGTCATATCAAATTGATAACTAATGACAAGGGATAAACAATGTAATATTTAGCCACGCATGGAAATTAAATAGTTCATAGAGAGTAGCTTAAAAATAAGAAGTTTTTTATACAAAATATTTATAAAACAAAAATGGTAAAAATAATAATAGCATAAATTATATTATTTGTATTAATGATTTCCTGAGAAGAACTCCCAAGCTCCTTCAAGCTTTTCAAGTTTGAAAATCATTTTTAAGTCATTATTGCATGGATGATCGATTGTTGTTGATGCTCTGTAGCCGAAGTGATTGAGAGCTCCTGAAAATACGCCGGCAATGAAGTTTGAATAGCATTTGAACCAGAATAATTGTTCTTCTGAGAACATTCCATTTGCAGACGTAAGAGACATTAAAATTTGTGGTAGTGTCTTAAATGTGAGAATGATATTACTGTCTCTAAGTTCTGCTTTCGCTTTTGTTCCAAGGATTTTATTTGATAGTATTTCTGCAATGAACCTCGCCGCTTCAGTTTCATTTTGTACATTTATGTTATCAAGGCACATAAATGCTGCTATTGCAAAGCCTGGTTTTCTTCCCAAATTGAAAATATCTGATTCTACGTGTAAATTTCTGTCATTCATGCCTTCATATTCATTTCTTAAGTTCTTTATTGCTTCTGTAACTAAGAGAAATGAGATGTTATTTGATGTATTTTCCATTGGAGAAAATAAAAAAAACTGACAAATTTTTATATCACTTTTCAATCTGCGATCGATAAAAATTATTTTGATTTTTATATTGATGGGATCCAACTTGGGAACTTTGTTCTGTTTCTCTAGTAATGTTCTTGAATTTTCATTTAATAATCTGTTATAAAATAGCATATTATTCAAGAGCGTTTTATAATCTGCTATATTTAGCCAAAGGTAGTATTCATAGCCGAAACCCAAGCGTAGCCATCTGAAGCTTAAACAACCGAAAAGTTATTTTGATCAAAAAGGCTGAACGTGATTATTTTGTCATAGTGTCATAAATAAAGTAACTTATGTTAAAAAATTTCTCAATGGGCATTTTATAAACTGGCATTAGATCAGTATTTGAACTCGTCGATAATCTTTGAATATGAAAAAAAATTAGAAACATTACAATAATTTTTGATTCAAATGCTGGAAGAATTTTACTCAATTCTAAAAAAAATAAAAAAATATATGGAGTGTAAATGATCAATTGATGGATTTTACTATGCAAGAGTACAAAATGATATCATGCAGTTAAGTTGCTCTTATATGAAAGTATTATATATATAATAAGGGTTTCGTTTTGCTAAAATTGTCACTTTTATAGCATATTTGTTTTTGGATGTTTTGCGAAACCAAAAAAAAAACTATGATATACAATGTGTGTGTAAAGAAAATACTTTATTTACTAGTTAAAAAATCATTTGGTATTGATCAAGTTTTTTTTTCTGGATAAGATATTATATGGATAATTGGATAGAAATACAATTATATAATCTTGTACCTGGTTTAATTAAGCTAATTGTCATCAGAAACTTGTAATTTTTATGAATTTCAGATTTTCTTTTCATTACTGCTTTTCTTAATAGGTCAAGTTCTTATTTACGTTATAAAGTATGATATTTACAAATATCTAGTTATCGTGTTTTTTGAGAAATTATGAGAAACAAACAAAAATGAAAAAGATAGGAATAGCAATGAATAGTGATGTGGGTATAGAAAATGTAAGAGATATGAATGCAAAGCAATCAGTATTTAGGACATTGACCATAGATTTCGAAAAAAAAATGCTGCATATTGAGCGAAAACTATGATTATATTATAAGGCTGTCATTTAAAGCATAATGAAACTATTCCCTTTTCATTTTAATCGAATAAGATAGTAAAGATTTTTGAATTAGCTAGAAACTGATGAGATGTTTTCACAAATCAGATTTTTAATCTCTATAATGCATAATTCACTCAATATCTCAATTTTGATATTGCGAGATATTTTTGCTATCGGTTTCGCAATTTTGACACAATAGCAAGAGGGTTCTATAAGCATTATTATCAACGTAGAATCTGAATATCATATCAGAAAATGTTGCAAATCTGACATTTACCCGACCAAATAGCAAAAACAATCGAATACTTTTCGCAAAAACTTTAAAAATCGATAAAAATATGAAATATAGATATTAAAGAGACTTTTTATATAATATTCATAAAGATTTTCCAAAAATATGATACCGCAAAATTAAAAAAGTGACGTCTTGAGTGGAGTCAAAGGTCGAAATTGCTAGCTAAATGTTTTTCTAGCGAAATTGCGTATTGTACGTTTTTTTCGCAAAACGAAACCCTTATATATAATTTGATTTTGCTTTGTTAGAGGGGAAAATGTTTATTTGGTTTTGCAAAACAATCAAAGTTTAATGTTTTGATACAATGCTTAAAATGTGTTGAGGTTATAAAGTATGCATATTATGATTGCATTAATTATTTAAATTTTAATTAATTCTCCTGTGAAGTCAAAAACATTAATCATGAGCTTATAATTATTATATGAATGTTTACTTGAATTCTCTATTGTTTGAGTTAATCTGAAAGCAACAAAATAATCGCTAGTTTGAAGTGGGAATTCGTTAATCTCTTTTTGTCTAAAATTATATGATTGTTCATCTAATACAATAGATTTTCCATCTTCTTTGAGACCTTCTAGTTTCCAACCTCTCAACAAACAAAAATCACCAATGCATGTTGATTGTAAAATATATGATTTTGGCTTTAATTTATATCCTTTTAGATCAGCCTTTAGCCATGAATTAAATTCATTATTTGTATAGAAATTATCATTATTTGAATAAGAATTTATTGTGGATAAGCTTCCACCACCAATAGAAGAAGCCGTCATTTCCATTTTAATTTCTTTAGAAATTTCTACATATCTTGATTCATAAATACTAATAGATTGATCTGATAATTCAAATTGATTTTGAATTAAGGGATTTTCGAAAGAAGTGATAGATTGATCTGTAATTTCAATACTATCCCTTATACTTGAATGATATTTCAGTGTTTCATTATAAATTGCTAAAAGGCTTGATTCAAAAGAGTTTTCGCATGCAAAATTATAAATCTCGTCATAAACTTTAGATGAACAAAATTGTAAGTTAACAAATCCAAATAAATCAAATAATGCTAAGTTTCTTCTGCATACCTCTAAAAGTAAGAAACAGAGTTTGTCTTCGTTTTCAATTTTGAGTTGTTTTGATTTCAAAATTTTTTCACAAAATTCAAATCCATTTTTGGCAAAATTTGTAATGATATCATCATCATTTAAACAGTATATATGGGACGAAATATACTCAATGCATTCATCCATTATCGTAGAATCATTTTCGTAAGCAGAAAATTCATATTTCTGAAAAACGTTTTTATTTGTAAGATATTTGTCTGATTTAATGCGTTCGTTATATATTTGTATGAGTAGTTGATTTCCAAAGCATTTGCCGATTTCAAATATATCATGATAATGAGACTCATCTGCTTCAAATTCGAGTTTTCCTGTTTCTATAAAGTTTAAGAGTATATCAATTGAATCTTGGCATATAATGTTTAGATATACTTTGAACGATCTGATTGATTTATCAATAAAATACTTTTCTTGGATTAAATCTGAAAAACAAATCGCTGAAGACTTATTTGTTTCAATGATTCTATCATTAATATTGATACAAAATGTACCACATTCTGTAATGACCTGTGCACGCTTTAATTCATTGCACAATTTCGATATTTGCCCCATGAAAAAAAAGTCAATATTATTTTTACTATGGTTTCACTTCTATTATCATCCTTTTCCGAATTTGAAATACTCAGAAAAATACTCAATATGATGAAACGATTTGGAAAGTGTAAAGTGTCAAATAGAAATTGTAATGTGTCAAATCTGTATCCACAATAGTACTGCATTTGTTTGACATATAGGTCTATGTCAATGATATGTTTTTCTTGAAAAAATAAATACAATAAATTAATTTAATCTTCTCGAATAAATATTTTCAGTAAAATAGCAACAATAATTGACCACTGTTCTATAATTGCAAATTTGAGTAAAGTCTTTTCTTTAATTTCCTACTGTATTAATACCTGCGTCGTGTGAATCAAGTTATTAAACCAAAGCAGTTAATTCTGCAATATGAAGTGCAGTCTTACCATTTTTTCTTTTGATTTGATATCATCTCCATTTAATAGAAAATTATCGTTAACTTCTTTGCTGATATTATATAATGCATAAGGTTGAATTGTATTGATGTTATCATCTATTGCACTCGCACATTCACCATATAAAATTAACAATTTTGGATACTTTTTTACGGGCGCTTTAGTGCCCAAAAAGTATATATAATTGGAAGTATCTTGATTGTAATTATTTTTGCTTCTAATGCCGAACATTGTGATTGTGTCATCTTCTTTATAAATCAGATGATATATAAGCCATCATACAGTAGTTGCATAAACTATCTTGGAACTCATATATAGAAATAAATAAATCTATTTTTTTATATCATATAATACACAAATAAAATAATATCAAAGTTAGAAATCTAAATTCTTTGGAGGAAGGAAATCCAAAGGTGTCAAATCTTTCAAATCTGGGAAACATCCTTTCACTAATCCGACAATATGTGGTGGAAGAGATGTTGTCCTTCTCGGCATTCCTGGTTTTACCGAAACCCAAGAAAGATCTACGAAATTTCTTGCAATTGAGCGAAGTTTATCAGATGTTCCGCCGTAGATGCTGATTTTATATGATTCCAGCGTTGGCGAAACAACTAAAACTGTGCTATCTGGTCGAACTCCGGTAAAATTAAACCGACTTTCAGAAATTTCGACAATTCCGTCAGTTCCCATCTCATCTGATACCTGGATACCTGTCATTGGGAACAAAGAGAGGATTGTACAGTCAAGTTCCGACATCTCATTTTGAATTCTGTTTAAAATGTTCTGAGGCATGCTTTCTGTGAATATCGTGATGACAGTTTCGATGGAATTAACGCCTAGAATGGAAGGAATGCCCTTTGCGTAATTTTTTATTGAATCAAAATTTTGAATTTTGTCAATTTTAAGCATAAGACACTCGTGATCGGAATAAACAGCTACCTGGCTCTTAAGATCAAGGGCTACATGAAGAACAAAAGGATTGTCCGTACTTAAAATGAAAGGAGGCTGATATCTCATATTAAAGAACAAATTATCAGCTGGTGGAACGATTTTATCGAAACAGGAGGTTATTTCGAATGATCCGAATGGTTCTGACCTTAATTCCCTGATGCGGGCGTAGATTTGGAAACCAATTGAATCAATGTCAGTCAAATTAGGGGATTTGACCCACTCTGGACGTACAAAAACAAAATAACCTTTCATAATACTATCAAAGTTATTATCAGAAATAACAAAAATGATATATTTGTTATTTGCAAAATCTAATGTTGTATTTCCATCGAGATACTTGACAATAGTGTCTTCCAAGGCTTCATTTCCACTCGGAGATAAGATTTCTTCTGGTTGATTGGCAGGAGTCATCTTTCCAAGCCTAAATTTTGTATATGAAGAAGAAACTAAGTGGATGTAATCGAGAACTTGTTGTTTCGATTGGTCTGTTTCGCAAAATATCAAGTAATGTAAGTCTTTCGATCCAGAAAGTGGGCATCTGCAATTTTCGACCCATTGATCGAAAATTCTATCGGCTTGGATAATCTGAACCGATTCTTTCTCAATAACTTTGAGATTTGGTGGGTAAAATTGATCGTAATTGAATTCATTAATAATTTGGAATTTTGGACTTATGATTTGGAGCTTGGCAGTAGGAAATCCGAGATTCAAATCTATAGGAGTGATCATTATTGTGTGTCTCATCAACGGATTTCTTTTGATTGGAATTGGAATTTTTCCGGCGTATCTTTTTATGCTTTCTTTCATAGCTTCCGAGGAACATTGGTCTTTAATGAGATCTTCTACCGTATAAGGAGCGTCCTCAAGAATGGTTTGGTTCTGAGAATTCCAATTTGCTGTATTTTCGTCATCATTAATCACGAAATTTGCTTCATAAAAGTCTTTGAAGTTTGTAGGAGTAAACGAAAATGTCTGTATTGGCGCGAATTCGCTTGAAATTTTTTCATTTGAAGAAATTCTTTTTGGAGTAGATTTTGATTTCAAGAAATTTCTTGAGTACTTTGTTAGAACAAGGAAGTCTGTATTTTCAAATTCGTATAATGTGATATTTCCATCAGGAATTTGAATTGTGAAAGAATCTGAATTTACGGACAAAATCGTATAAGGTAATTCGTTTGGGCATATGAGTACTGATGATCCCGGTTTCAATAATTCTGGAGTGTTTGGGATTGTAGTTTCGTCAAAATGATTAATATGTCTGACTCCAAGTTTTCCTTGATGCAAAACAGGCATTGGTTTAAAGAAGAATGGTTCGTATGATACAGGATCTTCTTCAATAAACAGGAATGAAGTAAAGTAAAATGGCGAATATTCGTGTAATGCGTATAAATAATACAAAGTAAGGGCTTTTTGGAACAATTCAACTATATCTTTTTCATACATTTCCGACGGATGCCATTCAATTGATTGAAATTTGCACCAATATGGAATGGAAATTTCATCAAATTGATTAAAGACATCAAATGCAATGCAAAAGTTCTTCTTTTCCATTGTTTCGAAGTATTTCAATTGATTTTCTAGAAAAAACGCAGGAACTTTTTGATATGAAATTTGATGAGACAAAATGTTCATCCTGAGGGCAACATCTTCGGCGGAAGCTTCTGAATTATCAATATCAGCATAAATCTGGTATATTTTTATGCATTGATTATCAAAAATTTCGAGATTCCACTTCGCCTTGTTCATATACGGTATTTTTTTTTTGAAAAAAAAAATTTCAATATTTTTATATATATATATGGGGTGCGCACATTCAAAGGAATCACCACAAGTTGCGCAAACCCAGCGAATACAGAGAGTTCTATCATCAAAAAGTGGTCAGCTTGTTAAACTAGATATGAATGACCCTATGACAGAAATTTTAATTCAATTCACGACAATAACAGAAGGAGTAGAGTCGATAATATGTCCACCAGGCATGGTACCTATAGCTATATTAGAACAACAGTGTTTTTGTATCGCAACTGCAGCCCTTACTATTAACGAGGATGAGCAAACCAACGTCAGACTGCCAATTATAGCCGCTTCTATTGCTAAGCCTGGTAAACTTCTTTGCTTAGGACATATTCAGATGCTTTCTAACTACTATATCTCGAAAAATTCATATTCTACTTTCTTCCATAATTTATTCATATGGTTAACATCGAAACAGCTTTTATCATCAAATGTGTTATTACTTAACATCAACGAACGCTACGAGTCACAACTCGTGAAGATCGTCCGTGCACTCGGATTCATCGTTGATAAGGGAGATTTCAAAAAAGACTTTTCTCGATATAATTTGATTATTTGCGCTAGTACACTCAAAATGACACCAGAAGAAATGGATAAATTTTTACGTTACGCAAATAACGGAGGATCGATATGTTGCTGCTATTGTCCGTCGTTCTCCACACAAGAAGAATGCTTCAATATAAACAGCTTTCTGCTCGAATTCGGCCTTTCTTTCATGGATTGTTCGATCAATTCAGAAACTTCAGAGCCGATTAAGACAAATATACCAGTAACATATGATTTGGTCAAAAATAAGCCTCTGCCATTGATGGTGAACACGTTCAAAGAAATGATGGCACTTAATAATTTTAATTCAGAAACAATAGACGATTTTGTCACCGAACTTAGATATGTTTGCTTATCATGTAAAGGCAGATACTCTAATGTGCTCTGTGACATACTGTCCGCATGCTGGGACTACTTAAATCAGACAAATATCAGAAATGAAGATGGTTTCTTAGATCCGAACATCATACAGAACATCATTATCGTTTTAATTATCGATGTATACAATCAGCTTCCTATCGATAAGCTCTCAGTCATTCCAGATTGTTCAACATTTCCAGGTCTCGCCAAAATTAGGGAATTCAAGGAATATACTATTGAAATTCCTATTCACGAGCAGACACTCCACTCAACCGGCCTCTGGTTGCCACCTGGTGTCACTGCAACTTGCAAAATTGAAGATAATTTCACAGATAACATCGCAATACAGATCGGTGCGCACTCACAGTCGCTTGTATCTCAACCTCCGCCATGGAAGAGATGGCCCCACGTTGTCATGGCCTATAAAGTCAACAATGGAGTCACTGAAATTTTCTCTCAAGTTGGCGGAATGGTCTACATCGGTGTTGCAGAGACAAGTGTTTCATCCCTCAAGATGACGTTCACGAATTGCGCATTATATCCAAGAGCAATCCGTTCAGATCCGAAAATTTTCGAACAAACTCAAAATTTTGACGTTCCTTGGTCCGAAATTTCTGCCAACAATGTCACATTTGTCCTACCGACTGTGGAATTCAAGAAGATATATGATATGAATGAAATCTTCAAATATTACGATGATTATATCGAAATTGTCGCAAAAATCATGAATTACAACATTCCTCGACCATTTAGAGTTGTTTTTGATGTGCAAACACCAGATGATCTGCCAGTACCAGGATATCCTATTACTATTCCAATTGATTCGATTAATAATTTATTTTATAATTTGGAAGAGCCAAATTGCGATTTATTCGACTTGTTAACAAGTATTGCAACATCCTGTTTGCGAGAAGGATACTTCGACTCAGAAACTGAGCGTGCTTTGAGTCAAATTGTAATTGCTCAAATTTTTATGGACAAATATGATGGTTTTGATGTTGAAAGCGACGAAAGCTTCCAAGTAACACAATTGTTCCACGAATTATGGAGAATTCATAGAAAAATTAATAATACCGCGCTATTCCAGATAATTAGAGAGTCAATGAGCCCTGATGGACCTGAATACTACGATGATGAAGAGAGATGGACAGCTTTCACAAGAGATTTGAGTCATATTACGCAATTGAATTTGACAAAGATCTTTGAGAGACTAAAACGAATCCCATTGAACATTAGTGCCAATTTAGAGATGTTCCCTGCTTGTCCTGATGATTAATTTGTTTGATTTTTATTTTATATCTTTTTTTCTTTTGTCTTTTCTATTTGTTTAATAATCATGAATGGAAGTCATTTATATTGATAAAAATTGAATGTTTTTAAGATCTCAATGCTGTTTTTTAGATAAAAATATTTTAGTTTAAGATAATTAAGCTCCTTTTATTAGTGAAAACAGCAAAAACATTAACCGAGAATTTCCAAACATGATCATTAGTCGATAATTTTGATATTAACTTGATATTAACTTGCGATTTATTCAATATCAAAAAAAAAATAAATCGACTTTAAGTATAATTCTTGTATTTGAATGCATTCACTATGGTATATTGAATGATTGTCTTGTTTTGTGTCTTCACGCCGATAAAAATACTTTTTTTATGAGCGACCATCATATTTATAACGAGCTTATCAGTAAATATAAAGATTATGATGATACATTTAATGCACTACACAGGCTTCGGTCAAACGAAGGCGAAGAATTCAATTTTCTTGAAAAAATATATACATAAAATGTTTCTATATTAGTTGTATGTATATGCTCAAACTATATAACAAAATGTAAAGATTCAAGCTTTTGCATTAACTTTTATTCCAGAAATTATGGTTTTAATTCTCTTCTTGGAACTCTTCTCTTAAATAATTTTTGATGAACATGTCCATTGCTGCTTTGTGGACAAAACTTATGTGAAACACAGATTTCTGATGGTTTCTCGCCTGCCTTAATGTATCTGATTATTTCGCGCTTGTAAACATCCATGGCATTACAATAATCTCGGCATGCAAGCGCGGCTGGTGATCTTTCTGCGGTGCAAACACAGTTGAATTCCCTTGAAATTTCTTTGTCGCTTTTACCTTGTGCAAGCAATTGTGGAACTCGCCATGTTAGCATATTGCATACACTGCAAGATTGTTCTTTAAATGAAGCTCCAACAAGACGGGCACATAACAAGAAAAACATTATTATAAAATGTTGTCATGTCAGTCTTGTCAAATGACAACTTTTTTTCAGAGAGTTGATAAGATATAAAACTCTCATATAGGTTATTTAAATACCATATAATATAGAGTACGAATTCTCAGCCTGTCTATTATTTTTGTTTTCAAAACCTCTGAAAATTGAAAACACAAATGAAAAAGTTTGAACTAATAATTAAATATCATTTGAATTGAGATTACTATACAAGGGCTGTTGAGGGTAAAAAGTGACATTCAAATTTATGCTCGGCATAAATCTCGCAAGTGCTCCGAGCAGCAATATCCCATAAGCTGAATCAATGGTTCTTCATAAGAATAAGATTTGATTTATTTCGTTTTTCTACAGAACACAAGCAAATTATAAACTTGTTAGCAGTATTTCTTAATCTGAGATCGATGTAATTGTTCCAAAGATATTCTAGAGCAACAAACTCTAATTTATATTCTATTATACTAACAAGCAAATAAGGTAGGTTAAAATAATACCATCAAAATACTAAAAATGTTAATTTATTAGCGTTAATTTATCAGATAACGAGAGTTTGTACGGATATACTCAACTGAACGAACAAAGGCATAATAAAAATTCAAAGTTTAAGATCATAAAATTGTTTCGACCATTTTTGAGAATAAGCACATGAGTTTTAAGTAATATATGAATAAATAAATCGACTTTAAGTATAATTCTTGTATTTGAATGCATTCACTATGGTATATTGAATGATTGTCTTGTTTTGTGTCTTCACGCCGATAAAAATACTTTTTTTATGAGCGACCATCATATTTATAACGAGCTTATCAGTAAATATAAAGATTATGATGATACATTTAATGCACTACACAGGCTTCGGTCTAACGAAGGTGAAGAAATTACAAATGTTTACAAACAAATCAAAAATAACTTGATCGAAACATCATATTTTAGTGCAGATAGTATGATAAATATTATTAAAGGTATCATTCGATTTAATAATCGATATGTTAAAGGATACAAATCTCTCATGACAAAACTTTGCCAAGAATTTCACCTTGATAAATATGACATTATTCAATCCATTCCAAATCTTCATGAAGAAAACACAATTTATAATGCTATTGTGAACGATGACATTGATGCATTTATTTCCTTCACTGAACAAGAAGGTTTTAATTTAAATCAAAAATCGAAAATTGATTTATATCCAATTCAAGACTTTCCATATTCACTGATTGAATTATGTAGTTATTATGGATCTGTTAAATGTTTCAAACTATTGAGATCAAAATATAATTCAAAAACTACTCGTCTTTGTCTTTATAATTCGTTTTTAGGAGAAAATCCAGATATTATGAGTGAATGTATGAAAGAACAAAAAATTAATGGCAGTTGTATGCAATATTCACTAGCTGTACATAACATTGATTTTGTTACTTATCTAATGAATGAGCACAACCTCGAAATAGAATTGAATTATTGCTATTACTATCATAATATTCATGCATATTTCATTTATTTAGATCAAACAAACAATTTCAATGAATGTTTTACTTATTCACCTTGTTTTTTTATTCCTAATCTCATTGAATATTTATTTTCACATGTTTCCGATATAAATTTTACAAATAAAGGAGGTATGTCTGCACTTCATTATTCTTCAGTTGTTAATAACAAATCAGCCGCTGAATTTCTTATTGCCCATGGAGCCAATGTTGCTACAACAATTAAAATGTCTCGTAAATCTTCGATTCATATTGCTGCAGAACATAATAGTTTAGAAACTGCAAATCTTCTTATAACGTATGGAGCTGATGTTAATGCAAAAAGTAATCAAGATTTGACTCCTCTTCATCATGCAGCATTGTTTAACAGTAAAGAAACAGCAGAACTCCTTATTGCATATGGTGCTGATATACATGCAAAAACTTCTCGTAGTTTTAATGCTCTTCATTTTGCAGCAAGAGAAAATAGTAAAGAAATTGCAGAACTTCTAATTGCATGCGGTATTGATGTCAATGCTATTGAAGACAATTATAAAAAATCTGCTCTTCATTATGCCGCTGAAAATGGTTGTGAAGAAATAGTAAAATTTCTTATCTCAAATGGTGCTGATATCAACATAAGAGATAATTTAGATTATACTGCACTTCACTGTGCATCATGTAATGGTAATAAAGAAATTATAGAAACTTTACTTTCACATGGAGCAGACATCAATGCAAAGGGTTTTCATGATATGACTCCCCTTTGTTGTGCAATAACTCATAATGAGGAAGAAGCAGCTAAATTTCTAATATCACGTGGTGCAAAAATTAAACCATAGTTCTTACTAAATAATTGAATTTATTTATTTTTTACACCAAAATAATAAATCCATTTAGTTTTATAGTAACTCCATTTTCAATTCTATGTGCCGAGAGAATATGATTCTAGTCATTCTCTTATTTTCATTAAAGCCTATAAATTCATTATAAATAATGAAAAAAAATGCATAAGGATATTACAAAGACTTTTTGGATTATCAATTTTGATAATTTTCGATGATAAATCTTAATAATATTTTAAATGCATTGCTCCAGCCAGTATTTGTTTATGTGCAATTATTTTAAAAACACATTGGAAACTTACTATTTTTATACTTTAGCGCATAAAGAATCTCAGTTCAATGTGTGAGCTTTACCAAATAAATGCAATAAATGCTCACAAAAAAAATTAGAGAATTTGCAGTTTCATTTCCCATATTCAGATCTAATCTTGCTAAGTATCACATTGTTCTAATGTCTTATTGCAATATATCCATATCCTATCAATCTCCTAATAAGTTCTTTACTTACGAAATTGATCTCGAAAATTCTCTAATTTCCAAAATAATTCTCTAAATAAAATCGCTTAGTGTCGCCAAAAAAGTGATGAAATTAAAAATCACATTTTGAGTACTTCCTGAGACTCTCTTTGTCAGAAAGTATACATTTGAAAAAAAAATATTTATGAAATTTAGAAAGAGAATTAGAAATACTATATATTTATATCCAAAGTTTCAAGCATAAAAAGAAATACACATTCAATCTCACGTTTCTGACAATAGATTGAGCCAAAAAATTTGCAGCGAATGATGGCATTTCCTTTCAAAAAAAATTGAATAGAACACAAAAAATCAATTGAAGCATAAGGCGACTTCTTCCAATAGGCCAGAAATTCCATATTGAAACCGAATCCAACACATTTGTTGCGGTTTATTGCAAACATTAAGGACCTACCTGCGTTTATTAAACCAGAAATGAAAATATCAAATTCACATTTCCCATGAAATTATCATAGAAATCCGATGTCCATGAGCAAGATGCTTAGTAGACTCATTACTCACTACGATGTATTTTTACTATTGCTAGAATAAACTTTTTTTTCTTATTGAGAATTCAATTTTCTTGAAAACATATAAACATAAAATGTTTCGATATTAGTTGTTATGTATATGCTCAAACTATATAACAAAATGTAAAGATTCAAGCTTTTGCATTAACTTTTATTCCAGAAATTATGGTTTTAATTCTCTTCTTGGAACTCTTCTCTTAAATACTCTTTGATGAGCATGTCCATTGGTGCTTTGTGGGCAAAACTTATGTGAAAAACATATTTCTGATGGTTTCTCGCCTGCCTTAATGTATCTGATTATTTCGCGCTTGTGAGCCCTCATGGCAGAACAATACTCTCGGCATGCATACGCGGAGCTTGACTCTACTGCGGGGCAAAAACAGTTGAACTCCCTTGAAATTTTTTCGTCGCTTTTACCTTGTGCAAGCAATTGTGGAACTCGCCATGTTAGCATCTTGCATACACTGCAAGATTGTTCTTCAAATGTAGCTCCAACAAGACGGGCACATAACAAGAAAAACATTATTATAAAATGTCAGTCTTGTCAAATGACAACTTTATTTCAGAGAGTCGATAAGAAATATAGGTTATATAAATACCATATAATATAGAGTACGAATTCTCAGCCTGTCTATTATTTTTGTTTTCAAAACCTCTGAAAATTGAAAACACAAATGAAAAAGTTTGAACTAATAATTAAATATCATTTGAATTGAGATTACTATACAAGGGCTGTTGAGGGTAAAAAGTGACATTCAAATTTATGCTCGGCATAAATCTCGCAAGTGCTCCGAGCAGCAATATCCCATAAGCTGAATCAATAGTTTTTCATACACAATTCGAGTCAATGAATAAGATTTGATTTATTTCGTTTTTCTACAGAACACAAGCAAATAATAAACTTGTTAGCAGTATTTCTTAATCTGAGATCAATGCAATTGTTCCAGATACATTCTAGAGCAACAAACTCTAATTTATATTATATTATACTAGCAAGCCAATAATACCATCAAATTATTAAAAATGTTAATTTATTATAGTTAATTTATCAGATAACGAGAGTTTGTACGAATATACTCAACTGAACGAATAAAGGCATAATTAAAATTCAAAGTTTAAGATCATAAAATTGTTTCGACCATTTTTGAGAATAAGCACATGAGTTTTAAGTAATATATGAATAAAATGTTTACTTTTTGTAATTTCGTATATTTCAATTAGTATTTTTAACTCGATTGAGCATTTGTACGAAAAAAATTCTTTTGAACCTGCTATGCTCACATGCTTTTTCTTGATATCAGAATTAAATGAGCATACAAAGTATTTTTTCTTTCTTTCTGGTATTCAAACAGAAATAATTTCAATTTCAATAAATAAATCGACTTTAAGTATAATTCTTGTATTTGAATGCATTCACTATGGTATATTGAATGATTGTCTTGTTTTGTGTCTTCACGCCGATAAAAATACTTTTTTTATGAGCGACCATCATATTTATAACGAGCTTATCAGTAAATATAAAGATTATGATGATACATTTAATGCACTACACAGGCTTCGGTCTAACGAAGGTGAAGAAATTACAAATGTTTACAAACAAATCAAAAATAACTTGATCGAAACATCATATTTTAGTGCAGATAGTATGATAAATATTATTAAAGGTATCATTCGATTTAATAATCGATATGTTAAAGGATACAAATCTCTCATGACAAAACTTTGCCAAGAATTTCACCTTGATAAATATGACATTATTCAATCCATTCCAAATCTTCATGAAGAAAACACAATTTATAATGCTATTGTGAATGATGACATTGATGCATTTATTTCCTTCACTGAACAAGAAGGTTTTAATTTAAATCAAAAATCGAAAATTGATTTATATCCAATTCAAGACTTTCCATATTCACTGATTGAATTATGTAGTTATTATGGATCTGTTAAATGTTTCAAACTATTGAGATCAAAATATAATTCAAAAACTACTCGTCTTTGTCTTTATAATTCGTTTTTAGGAGAAAATCCAGATATTATGAGTGAATGTATGAAAGAACAAAAAATTAATGGCAGTTGTATGCAATATTCACTAGCTGTACATAACATTGATTTTGTTACTTATCTAATGAATGAGCACAACCTCGAAATAGAATTGAATTATTGCTATTACTATCATAATATTCATGCATATTTCATTTATTTAGATCAAACAAACAATTTCAATGAATGTTTTACTTATTCACCTTGTTTTTTTATTCCTAATCTCATTGAATATTTATTTTCACATGTTTCCGATATAAATTTTACAAATAAAGGAGGTATGTCTGCACTTCATTATTCTTCAGTTGTTAATAACAAATCAGCCGCTGAATTTCTTATTGCCCATGGAGCCAATGTTGCTACAACAATTAAAATGTCTCGTAAATCTTCGATTCATATTGCTGCAGAACATAATAGTTTAGAAACTGCAAATCTTCTTATAACGTATGGAGCTGATGTTAATGCAAAAAGTAATCAAGATTTGACTCCTCTTCATCATGCAGCATTGTTTAACAGTAAAGAAACAGCAGAACTCCTTATTGCATATGGTGCTGATATACATGCAAAAACTTCTCGTAGTTTTAATGCTCTTCATTTTGCAGCAAGAGAAAATAGTAAAGAAATTGCAGAACTTCTAATTGCATGCGGTATTGATGTCAATGCTATTGAAGACAATTATAAAAAATCTGCTCTTCATTATGCCGCTGAAAATGGTTGTGAAGAAATAGTAAAATTTCTTATCTCAAATGGTGCTGATATCAACATAAGAGATAATTTAGATTATACTGCACTTCACTGTGCATCATGTAATGGTAATAAAGAAATTATAGAAACTTTACTTTCACATGGAGCAGACATCAATGCAAAGGGTTTTCATGATATGACTCCCCTTTGTTGTGCAATAACTCATAATGAGGAAGAAGCAGCTAAATTTCTAATATCACGTGGTGCAAAAATTAAACCATAGTTCTTACTAAATAATTGAATTTATTTATTTTTTACACCAAAATAATAAATCCATTTAGTTTTATAGTAACTCCATTTTCAATTCTATGTGCCGAGAGAATATGATTCTAGTCATTCTCTTATTTTCATTAAAGCCTATAAATTCATTATAAATAATGAAAAAAAATGCATAAGGATATTACAAAGACTTTTTGGATTATCAATTTTGATAATTTTCGATGATAAATCTTAATAATATTTTAAATGCATTGCTCCAGCCAGTATTTGTTTATGTGCAATTATTTTAAAAACACATTGGAAACTTACTATTTTTATACTTTAGCGCATAAAGAATCTCAGTTCAATGTGTGAGCTTTACCAAATAAATGCAATAAATGCTCACAAAAAAAATTAGAGAATTTGCAGTTTCATTTCCCATATTCAGATCTAATCTTGCTAAGTATCACATTGTTCTAATGTCTTATTGCAATATATCCATATCCTATCAATCTCCTAATAAGTTCTTTACTTACGAAATTGATCTCGAAAATTCTCTAATTTCCAAAATAATTCTCTAAATAAAATCGCTTAGTGTCGCCAAAAAAGTGATGAAATTAAAAATCACATTTTGAGTACTTCCTGAGACTCTCTTTGTCAGAAAGTATACATTTGAAAAAAAAATATTTATGAAATTTAGAAAGAGAATTAGAAATACTATATATTTATATCCAAAGTTTCAAGCATAAAAAGAAATACACATTCAATCTCACGTTTCTGACAATAGATTGAGCCAAAAAATTTGCAGCGAATGATGGCATTTCCTTTCAAAAAAAATTGAATAGAACACAAAAAATCAATTGAAGCATAAGGCGACTTCTTCCAATAGGCCAGAAATTCCATATTGAAACCGAATCCAACACATTTGTTGCGGTTTATTGCAAACATTAAGGACCTACCTGCGTTTATTAAACCAGAAATGAAAATATCAAATTCACATTTCCCATGAAATTATCATAGAAATCCGATGTCCATGAGCAAGATGCTTAGTAGACTCATTACTCACTACGATGTATTTTTACTATTGCTAGAATAAACTTTTTTTTCTTATTGAGAATTCAATTTTCTTGAAAACATATAAACATAAAATGTTTCGATATTAGTTGTTATGTATATGCTCAAACTATATAACAAAATGTAAAGATTCAAGCTTTTGCATTAACTTTTATTCCAGAAATTATGGTTTTAATTCTCTTCTTGGAACTCTTCTCTTAAATACTCTTTGATGAGCATGTCCATTGGTGCTTTGTGGGCAAAACTTATGTGAAAAACATATTTCTGATGGTTTCTCGCCTGCCTTAATGTATCTGATTATTTCGCGCTTGTGAGCCCTCATGGCAGAACAATACTCTCGGCATGCATACGCGGAGCTTGACTCTACTGCGGGGCAAAAACAGTTGAACTCCCTTGAAATTTTTTCGTCGCTTTTACCTTGTGCAAGCAATTGTGGAACTCGCCATGTTAGCATCTTGCATACACTGCAAGATTGTTCTTCAAATGTAGCTCCAACAAGACGGGCACATAACAAGAAAAACATTATTATAAAATGTCAGTCTTGTCAAATGACAACTTTATTTCAGAGAGTCGATAAGAAATATAGGTTATATAAATACCATATAATATAGAGTACGAATTCTCAGCCTGTCTATTATTTTTGTTTTCAAAACCTCTGAAAATTGAAAACACAAATGAAAAAGTTTGAACTAATAATTAAATATCATTTGAATTGAGATTACTATACAAGGGCTGTTGAGGGTAAAAAGTGACATTCAAATTTATGCTCGGCATAAATCTCGCAAGTGCTCCGAGCAGCAATATCCCATAAGCTGAATCAATAGTTTTTCATACACAATTCGAGTCAATGAATAAGATTTGATTTATTTCGTTTTTCTACAGAACACAAGCAAATAATAAACTTGTTAGCAGTATTTCTTAATCTGAGATCAATGCAATTGTTCCAGATACATTCTAGAGCAACAAACTCTAATTTATATTATATTATACTAGCAAGCCAATAATACCATCAAATTATTAAAAATGTTAATTTATTATAGTTAATTTATCAGATAACGAGAGTTTGTACGAATATACTCAACTGAACGAATAAAGGCATAATTAAAATTCAAAGTTTAAGATCATAAAATTGTTTCGACCATTTTTGAGAATAAGCACATGAGTTTTAAGTAATATATGAATAAAATGTTTACTTTTTGTAATTTCGTATATTTCAATTAGTATTTTTAACTCGATTGAGCATTTGTACGAAAAAAATTCTTTTGAACCTGCTATGCTCACATGCTTTTTCTTGATATCAGAATTAAATGAGCATACAAAGTATTTTTTCTTTCTTTCTGGTATTCAAACAGAAATAATTTCAATTTCAATAAATAAATCGACTTTAAGTATAATTCTTGTATTTGAATGCATTCACTATGGTATATTGAATGATTGTCTTGTTTTGTGTCTTCACGCCGATAAAAATACTTTTTTTATGAGCGACCATCATATTTATAACGAGCTTATCAGTAAATATAAAGATTATGATGATACATTTAATGCACTACACAGGCTTCGGTCTAACGAAGGTGAAGAAATTACAAATGTTTACAAACAAATCAAAAATAACTTGATCGAAACATCATATTTTAGTGCAGATAGTATGATAAATATTATTAAAGGTATCATTCGATTTAATAATCGATATGTTAAAGGATACAAATCTCTCATGACAAAACTTTGCCAAGAATTTCACCTTGATAAATATGACATTATTCAATCCATTCCAAATCTTCATGAAGAAAACACAATTTATAATGCTATTGTGAATGATGACATTGATGCATTTATTTCCTTCACTGAACAAGAAGGTTTTAATTTAAATCAAAAATCGAAAATTGATTTATATCCAATTCAAGACTTTCCATATTCACTGATTGAATTATGTAGTTATTATGGATCTGTTAAATGTTTCAAACTATTGAGATCAAATAATAATTCAAAAACTACTCGTCTTTGTCTTTATAATTCGTTTTTAGGAGAAAATCCAGATATTATGAGTGAATGTATGAAAGAACAAAAAATTAATGGCAGTTGTATGCAATATTCACTAGCTGTACATAACATTGATTTTGTTACTTATCTAATGAATGAGCACAACCTCGAAATAGAATTGAATTATTGCTATTACTATCATAATATTCATGCATATTTCATTTATTTAGATCAAACAAACAATTTCAATGAATGTTTTACTTATTCACCTTGTTTTTTTATTCCTAATCTCATTGAATATTTATTTTCACATGTTTCCGATATAAATTTTACAAATAAAGGAGGTATGTCTGCACTTCATTATTCTTCAGTTGTTAATAACAAATCAGCCGCTGAATTTCTTATTGCCCATGGAGCCAATGTTGCTACAACAATTAAAATGTCTCGTAAATCTTCGATTCATATTGCTGCAGAACATAATAGTTTAGAAACTGCAAATCTTCTTATAACGTATGGAGCTGATGTTAATGCAAAAAGTAATCAAGATTTGACTCCTCTTCATCATGCGCATTGTTTAACAGTAAAGAAACAGCAGAACTCCTTATTGCATATGGTGCTGATATACATGCAAAAACTTCTCGTAGTTTTAATGCTCTTCATTTTGCAGCAAGAGAAAATAGTAAAGAAATTGCAGAACTTCTAATTGCATGCGGTATTGATGTCAATGCTATTGAAGACAATTATAAAAAATCTGCTCTTCATTATGCGCTGAAAATGGTTGTGAAGAAATAGTAAAATTTCTTATCTCAAATGGTGCTGATATCAACATAAGAGATAATTTAGATTATACTGCACTTCACTGTGCATCATGTAATGGTAATAAAGAAATTATAGAAACTTTACTTTCACATGGAGCAGACATCAATGCAAAGGGTTTTCATGATATGACTCCCCTTTGTTGTGCAATAACTCATAATGAGGAAGAAGCAGCTAAATTTCTAATATCAGTGGTGCAAAAATTAAACCATAGTTCTTACTAAATAATTGAATTTATTTATTTTTTACACCAAAATAATAAATCCATTTAGTTTATAGTAACTCCATTTTCAATTCTATGTGCCGAGAAATATGATTCTAGTCATTCTCTTATTTTCATTAAAGCCTATAAATTCATTATAAATAATGAAAAAAATGCATAAGGATATTACAAGACTTTTTGGATTATCAATTTTGATAATTTTCGATGATAAATCTAATAATATTTTAAATTTGCTCCAGCCAGTATTTGTTTAGTGCAATTATTTTAAAACACATTGGAAACTTACTATTTTTATACTTTAGCGCATAAAGAATCTCAGTTCAATGTGTGAGCTTTACCAAATAAATGCAATAAATGCTCACAAAAAAATTAGAGAATTTGCAGTTTCATTTCCCATATTCAGATCTAATCTTGCTAAGTATCACATTGTTCTAATGTCTTATTGCAATATATCCATTCTATAATCTCCTAATAAGTTTTTACTTACGAAATTGATCTCGAAAATTCTCTATTTCCAAAATATTCTCTAAATAAAATCGCTTAGTGTCGCAAAAAAGTGATGAAATTAAAAATCACATTTTGATACTTCTGAGACTCTCTTTGTCAGAAAGTATTACATTTGAAAAAAAATATTTATGAAATTTAGAAAGAGAATTAGAAATACTATATATTTATATCAAAGTTTCAAGCATAGAAATATACATTCAATCTCACGTTTCTGACATAGATTGAGCCAAAAATTTGAGCGAATGATGGCATTTCTTTCAAAAAAATTGAATAGAACACAAAAATCAATTGAAGCATAAGCGACTTCTTCCAATAGCCAGAATTCCATATTGAACCGAATCCAACACATTTGTGCGGTTTATTGCAACATTAAGGACTACCTGCGTTTTAAACCAGAAATGAAAATAACAAATTCACATTTCCCATGAATTATCATAGAATCGATGTCCATGAGCAATGCTTAGTAGACTATTACTCACTACGATGTATTTTTACTATTGCTTAGAATAAACTTTTTTTTATTGAGATTCAATTTTTGAAACATATAAACATAAAATGTTTCGATATTAGTTGTTATGTATATGCTCAAACTATATAACAAATGTAAGATTCAAGTTTTGCATTAACTTTTATTCCAGAATTATGGTTTTATTCTCTTCTTGAACTTTCTTTAAATACTCTTTGATGAGCATGTCCATTGGTGTTTGTGGCAAAACTTATGTGAAAACATATTTCTTGATGGTTTCTCGCCTGCCTTAATGTTCTGATTATTTCGCGCTTGTGAGCCCTCATGGCAGACAACTCTCGGCATGCTACGCGGAGCTTGATCTACTGCGGGGCAAACAGTTGAACTCCTTGAAATTTTTTCGTCGCTTTTCCTTGTGCAAGCAATTGTGGAACTCGCCATGTTAGCATCTTGCATACACTGCAAGATTGTTCTTCAAATGTAGCTCCAACAAGACGGGCACATAACAAGAAAAACATTATTATAAAATGTCAGTCTTGTCAAATGCAACTTATTTTCAGAGAGTCGATAAAATATAGGTTATATAAATACCATATAATATAGAGTACGATTCTCAGCTGTCTATTATTTTTGTTTTCAAAACCTCTGAAAATTGAAAACCAAAATGAAAAGTTTGAACTAAATTAAAATATCATTTGAATTGAGATTACTATACAAGGGCTGTTGAGGGTAAAAAGTGACATTCAAATTTATGCTCGCATAAATTCGCAAGTGCTCCGAGCAGCAATATCCATAAGCTGAATCAATAGTTTTTCATACACAATTCGAGTCAATGAATAAGATTTGATTTATTTCGTTTTTCTACAGAACACAAGCAATATAAACTTGTTAGCAGTATTTCTTAATCTGAGATCAATGCAATTTTCCAGATACATTCTAGAGCAACAAACTCTAATTTATATATATTATACAGCAGCAATAAACATCAATTATTAAAAATGTTAATTTATTATAGTTAATTTATCAGATAACGAGATTTGTACGAATAACTCAACTGAACGATAAAGGCATAATTAAAATTCAAAGTTTAAGATCATAAAATTGTTTCGACCATTTTTGAGAATAAGCACATGAGTTTTTAAGTATATATGATAAAATTTTACTTTTTTGTATTCGTATATTTCAATTAGTATTTTAACTCGATTGAGCATTTGTACGAAAAATTCTTTTGAACTGCTATGCTCACATGCTTTTCTTGATATCAGAATTAAATGAGCATACAAAGTATTTTTTCTTTCTTTCTGGTTTCAACAGAAATAATTTCATTTCAATAAATAAATCGACTTTAAGTATATTCTTGTATTTGATGCATTCATATGGTATATTGAATGATTGTTTGTTTTTTGTGTCTTAGCGATAAAAATACTTTTTTTATGAGCGACCATCATATTTAAAGAGCTTATCAGTAAATATAAAGATTATGATGATACATTAATGCACTACAAGTTCGGTCTAACGAAGTGAAGAAAATTACAAATGTTTACAAACAATCAAAATATTGATCGAAAATCATATTTTAGTCAGATAGTATGATAAATATTATTAAAGTATTTCGATTTAATAATCATATGTTAAAGGATAAATCTCATGACAAAACTTTGCCAAGAATTTCACCTTGATAAATATGACATTATCAATCCATTCAATCTTCATGAAGAAAACAATTATAATGCTATGTGAACGATGACATTGATGATTTATTTCCTACTGAACAAGAAGGTTTTAATTTAAATCAAAAATCGAAATTGATTTATATCCAATTCAAGACTTTCATATTCACTGATTGAATTATGTAGTTATTATGGATCTGTTAAATGTTTCAAATATTGAGATCAAAATTAATTCAAAAAACTACTGTCTTTGTCTTTATAATTCGTTTTTAGGAGAAATCCAGATATTATGAGTGAATGTATGAAAGAACAAAAATTAATGGAGTTGTATGCAATTTCACTAGCTGTACATACATTGATTTTGTTACTTATCTAATGAATGAGCACAACTCGAATAGAATTGAATTATTGCTATTACTATCATATATTATGCATATTTCATTTATTTAGATCAAACAAACATTTCAATGAATGTTTTACTTATTCACTTGTTTTTTTTTCCTAATCTCATTGAATATTTATTTTCAAGTTTCGATATAAATTTTACAAATAAAGGAGGTATGTCTGCACTTCATTATTCTTCAGTTGTTAATAACAAATCAGCCGCTGAATTTTTATTGCCCATGGAGCCATGTTGCTACAACAATTAAAATGTCTCGTAAATCTTCGATTCATATTGCTGCAATATAATAGTTTAGAAATTGCAAATCTTCTTATATCGCATGGAGCTGATGTTAATGTAAAGAATACTTCAAAATTGACTCCTCTTCATTTTGCGTCATCTAGAAACAGTAAAGAAACAGCAGAACTCCTTATTGCATATGGTGCTGATATACATGCAAAAACTTCTCGTAGTTTTAATGCTCTTCATTTTGCAGCAAGAGAAAATAGTAAAGAAATTGAAGAACTTCTAATTGCATGCGGTATTGATGTCAATGCTATTGAAGACAATTATAAAAAATCTGCTCTTCATTATGCCGCTGAAAATGGTTGTGAAGAAATAGTAAAATTTCTTATCTCAAATGGTGCTGATATCAACATAAGAGATAAACTGAATGATACTGCACTTCATCATGCAGCATGTAATGGTAATAAAGAAATTATAGAAACTTTACTTTCAAATGGAGCAGACATCAATGCAAAGGGATCTCATAATATGACTCCCCTTAGTTGTTCAATAATTTATAATAAGAAAGAAACAACTCAATTTCTAATATCACGTGGTGCAAAAATTAAACCATAGTTCTTACTAAATAATTGAATTTTTTTTTAAACTTATATATTCATGATTTATATATATATATTACCAAAATAGATTAAAAATTGAATGAGTGAAGCGGTTTTCAATTATTAATATGTTTTAGAAAATTTAAAATTTGAATTGTTAAATAATTGATATGATTACAAAATAATTCTAAAATGTGGAAGCTTTCGTAGCTCAATCGGTAGAGCGTAGGTCCCATAATCCTAAGGTCGCGCGTTCGAGTCCCGCCGAAAGCAAATTTCCTTTTTTCTTTTTTTCCTTTATTGCAACTGATGAGGAAAATTATCAACAATAATGATTCTCCAATAGGATTAGAGCTTTTCTACACTTTGTTGTTGTTTTGAACCTAGTTCGAAGACAATATTTCTGCTTGTTTCGATAAATTTTGTTATTTTTTAACCATAGAAGCCATGTTATTTATCTATTACTCTAACTATGATCTTATTTCTCTAACATTTTAAATCATATTGATAACTTTGTATATTTTTCAAGAATTATTATAAATTTAAATTATTTAGCAAGTAATATACATTTATTCATACAAAAAATACATATCTAACAAAAATAAATAAACACATTATAATTTTGGAAATCTAGAATCCGAATTCGTTTTTGGTCTTTTTGTTGGCGAATTCATTCTTGTTGGTTGTCTTGATTGATTCCTTGATCCAAGTGTTGATCCTCTTGGTGTCGGATTCATTCTACTCATTTTCTGTGCTCTTGACAATGTTTCATCATCAACAGGAGTCAAATTTAAATTTCCTTTCTTTTCTGTTCGAAACTGCTTCATTCTAGACACTGTTCTTGGTGTTGCAATTGTCGGCTGAGGGTTCATTGTCGATGTCTGAGCTGCAATTGCTGATGTCAAGTTAATTGGCAATTTTGTGAATTTCGGATTTGGTTTTTCCGATTTTTTATGAGTTATAGCTTTCATTGCGCTATCATATGGTTCTAGCTCTCTTGCTTTTTGTGTCTCCAGATCATTCCTTGTTTTTTCATTATATTCTCTGAGTTTTTCTTCTTCGCGCCAATGTTTCTCCCTCATCATCCCTATCTCTTTGCGGATGCTTTCCTCTAACAATTGTTCGGCCTGCTTCTCTTCCTGGCTCTGTAAATCATCGGCCAACTTTTTTGTCACTTTTGCATCATGATATCTTCTTGACAAAGCCATTTTCTTCTCTTGGTGACGGAGCTGCAGTAGTCTTATTGATGGCTTAGAGAACTGCCTGCAATATTCTTGCGATTGCCACTTAGCTTTCTGCTCTTCCAGCTCTTGTAACTGCTTTTCTTTCAACTTTTCAAGCCTGATTTCGCATTCTTCTTCGTGTTTTTGCAGTTTTTCACGCCATTTCTCTTCCATGGCCTTCTTTTCGCCTTGTAAATCACTTGTTCTCGTGTCAAGGCTCTTAAGTCGACTGTGGTAGTCGTTTCCATTCTCGTTTCCGAGACGAGATAATTCGATCATTTGTTGGTCGAGTTGTTCTGCGAGGTCGTAATCGCTATCCATGAGCGCTGTGGCCTTCTTCCTGTTGATATACTGAACGATCCCTGGTCTAAGGTTCTGCGGTGGCGGCGCTCCGTGTTTTGCAAAGTCATTGTAGGCTTTTTCGACAGCTTTAGGATCGAAATATGGCTGCTGTCCGTAGTTAAAGATCAGGGGAGTGTCGTCGGTCGTAATAAAGGTCTCTGTGTGATTATCCGAATCATCATTGTTTTCGTTTTCATCATTTGGAAGGGGCGGAAGTGGCTCTGCATGGAATGCCTCGATTTCGATGATCTGGATGAACTGTTTTTGGAATGATTTGAATCATTTTCTTTTTTCTTCATTATTTGGTCATCTTGTGAATTAAACAGCTTTTCTTTGATCAATTCTGACATTTCTAGCTCAGTTTTGCTTTCTTCATTTTGATCATTATTTTCTTCTTGTTTTTTCTCTGTTTCTTCTGCTGGAGTGTTATCTACAGACTCTTTTATTTCTTCTTTGATCTCTTTTACTGGTTCAATGATGATTTTCTCTTCAAGATTTTGTTTTTCCTCTTTTTCTTCAGTTTTTTCTTCGTTTTCAACTGGTTTCTCTTCTTCTTTGGCTTCTTCTGGCTTATCCTCTGTTTTTTCTTCTTGTTTTTCTTCTTGTATTGGTATTTCTAACACTTTTTCTTGAATTTCGTGAATTGGTTCTGCAATCATTTGATTTTCTTGTTTCTTTTCTGGTTCTTCTTTATTTTCTGTATTTTCTTGTTGGTTTTCTGGATTCTCTTCTTTTTCTTTTCGATCTTTTGCTCGTTATTTTCTTTGTCTTTTATTTGCTCTTCAGCTTGCTGAATGTTCTCTTTGATTTCATTTATTGGTTCTTGTTTATCTTCTTTTGGTTCTTCTTGCTTCTTGTTTCGGCATTTTTCTTTTCATCTTCAGGTAAAGTAGGAATAAGCTTCTTAATGTTAATATTTAGCTCTGTATCAGAATTCACATCAGTACGGATATTATCTTCCGACTGATTTTGGTTCGTTTCCTCTTCTTTTTTATCATTACATTCATCAGCTTTTTCCTGATTAGTACTGTTTTCTTCGGGTTTGGTTTCTGTAGGCTGGTCTTGTTTGCTTTCTTCTGGTTTCGTTGCTTCTTCTTTCTGTTCTTCAACTTTATTAATTAATGGCTCGAAAACTGATTAAGAGGATTATCATTTATTTGTTCTTTTTGTTCTTTAGGTGGTTCTTCAGCCTCTGTTTTCTTTTCTGGTGAAGGTGGCATGGGAATTGGTGCAAATGCATCGTTTGCTGCTGTGTTGTTGCATCAACATATTGAGGCTTCTCATCTTCAAGGTATTCTTCAGACTTTTCTCACTTCCTTTGCTTAGATTTATATCCCAATATGCCTTGCAACGTTGAACTCATAATTTTTTTACTTTGAAATCATTAACAATTTTTGGATTGACAAATAATTAGCTTCCTTGTCGTATATATATCATGGTTCCATGAAAAAATGAGCCTTTACACTGCAATAATTCGAATGACATTGAAAGTAAAAGCGTGTAATTGCATTCATTTGGATGCATTAATTGGGTTATTTCTCAGATGTGAATCAAAATTTCGCAACTCTATGTCTTAGATAAAATGAGATTGTGCTCAAACGTATAAAAGGACAGATTTTATATGAGACCTGCATTATCCTCCAGAAGACCTGTTAGTGCGTTTCAATGGAGTGACAACATGAAGAGTATTTTAGGTGAGAATTTCGATCAAGCTATTGTAAAGAAAGAAAAACAGCCACAAATAGCTCAAACTTCGAGATCTACTACAAGGGAATCACAATATACAGTTCAAAAGCGTGCATTGAACTCTTCATTGAAACGACAAAAAGAACTAGCATCTAAACAGATTCAAAGAAACTACCGCGTAGAACAAAATCAATTACATCGAGAATTTCATCCACCAAAAAAGGAAACAAAAGCTTTCAGTAAACGTTTCCATGATTACAAAGTTATTGAGCATGTTATAGATTCCAGAAACGATGAATACATTCAATCAGCAGAATCCTTACCAAATGGTAGAACTATCGACTTACAAAGAGCTAGAAGATTACCTCCGGATAATACTAGCTTTATCAGATCAACCAATAGAGTTTTCTTTTGGGGATAATTTTATCATTTTATATATTGTTTGAATATTAAATAGTATCATGTACATACGAGTTACGTATTTTAAGTGAATTTTAAGATTATTTTGTGTGATTTCCCTAACAATTCAACCTTGATGATTTTGATGTAAGAATTGTTAGGATAAAGAGTATTTTTTATTGTATACAAGTTGTTAATTGAAATCAATTGGATCACACGATCAAAAATCCAATCCGGTGTTTCGTTTACAATATTTACGGTTGAATCAGCTTCAAATCTTTAATGGTTATAATTATTATGAGTTTGTTCTCTGTAAATTCGATTTATCTTAAATATTGGTGGATTTTTCTTAAATGATATTGGATATGATCAAAGAGAAAATGTATTATGAAGAATTTAAGATTGCTATAAGTTATTATTGTTGGTTGTAAAGTTTTAGAAAAAAGATTAAAAGTTACATCAATCAGACCTTAATAATTTTTAAATAGAAAGCTTAGTTGTTAGCCTTTCCGAAGTATTCCTTAGAGGCCTTTGGATTGGCTTGATTGTAAGGTCGCCCTCACCGTGCCACTGAGCTGGGCAAAACTTCGCCGTGCTTAGCAGCGAACTGGTAAGCCTTGATAGGCGGAGGATTTCAATCGACGTTACGGCCAACATCTGGGGTTCATCTGGACGTGGCGGATGATGCCCTCTGGGTCAATGATAGCTGTACCACGGAGTGTGTGGCCGGCCTCGCACATGTAGAAGCCGTATTCCTTAGCGATCTTAGCGCCGAGATCGCCGATAAGTGGGTACTTGATTTCGCCGAGGCCACCTTCCTTGCGTGGTGTGTTGATCCAAGCAAGGTGTGTGAAGACGGAGTCAACGGATAAGCCGAGGACTTCGCAGCCGATCTTCTTGAATTCTTCGTACTTGTTGGAGAACTCGATGATTTCTGTTGGGCAGACGAATGTGAATCGAGTGGGTATGAGAAGAGGACGAGCCACTTGCCCTTGTACTGCTCAAGAGAAACTTCCTTGAAGTCTGTGTCTGGGAAGACAGCTTGGCCCTGAATGCTGGAGCTGGTTTGCCAACAAGCATTATATGAAAGTGAATATGAGAACGATATTCGTGGTATCTCAATTTTTCTTTATAAAATGTCTCAATTATTTGAATGGTTTTTATCTTTTGTGATCCGAGATTGTGAAGTTTACATTATTTTTATTGCCTCACTTTAAAACATATTTAGGTTAATATAGTTAAAATCATTAAATTTGAAACCTTCGATGAAAAATTTGTTTAGTTGGTCGGCTTGTTATTTCACTCACATTTCGAAAACTACATAAATTGTCCTTTAAATTGTTCGGCTGATTAAAAAATTGAAAGATCTATAAATGTTTGGAAAGTAGTCACTTCATCTTTTGTGATCAATTGGTTGAATTACTCTTTCGACGCAGGCATTAGTCATTTCGTTCATATTATAGCCAGTGTATGTATGATTCATGCCCGATTTTCATTTTTTCCTCATCGTTATATAAAAAATTCATTAAGAACGCCTTTCTGCTGATTGTTGTTGCATTATTTTATCAGGTGTAGTCCACACTGTCAT
The DNA here is from genome assembly GCF_026262505.1 of Trichomonas vaginalis G3. NCBI lineage: Eukaryota > Parabasalia > Trichomonadida > Trichomonadidae > Trichomonas > Trichomonas vaginalis. Next base: position 5,113,839 of record NC_067207.1, on the reverse strand, counting down.
TGTTATCACGATATTAAAAGAAAAATATATTATGCCTACAAAAAAGGTCTAAGAATGCTCAAAAGAATGTCGTGAATATATAGATATGGGGCAGACTTTTTGCACTTAAGCTTTGAAACATAACAAGAATTTGTTTTGCTATACATATAGAGTAAATGCACATTTGTAAAAAGATTGAATTGTCCGATATTACTTTCATTTTGGGAAATATGTCCAGGATTTGAACAATTCTGTCAAATTGTTAAAACATAATAATGATTAGCAGATAATTCGATTTGAGGTTAAATTTTTTATCTTTATTGATTCATTTTTCTAAAGATTTTTTGCAATAATACACCAATCTTTTTAATTTTATTTTCATATAATCAATATGGTGAATTTAATGATATATTTGGTATTAATACTAAAAATAACAATGATTTATCGTTTTAAATTTCTGCAAAAATATCCAAATTTTTTTTGAATTTTAAAAATTAAGTGTAAATTTGCTTGAAATTTTATTCTATAATTATGATTTTGAATTTTTTTTGGAGATTTCATGATATAGAATATCACTATATCATGGTGGTATAGTTGGATTTAAGTATAATTTATGTGAATTTAATTGTTATTTAATTTTTTATTCTTGAATTTGATTGTTAAATATGTTAAGGATTATTATATGTACTCTCCGTTATAAACTATAATGATTTATGCATTTAATCATTTCTGAATTTCAAATTTAATCAAAAAATACTCAGAAAATGTAAAATTCCAATAATTCAATCTTCGTTAATACATATGATTTTTCTAGTCATGTCAAAAAGCCTTTGGAAATCATCTCAAAAACAAAAAAAAATTAAGAAATTTATTACAACAATATTCAATTGAAGTGTATGATTTAACGAAAAAACGTACATTAGTGTAATCTCAATATTTAGAGTGTTTAGTTATAAAAGCAGTTTTAATAGATTTTTTAGAGATAAATCCAGAAAAGATAACAGAAATCCAATGTTTTGATAGGAGACAAGAATAGATAAATGATTTTAATATATAATGTGAAACGAATTTGAAAGGATTACGATATTTGAAGATCGTTATTGATAACTCTATAGTTTTTGGGACTAAAAAAATGATGTCCATGTAATAGCATAAAATATGTATTATGAAACTTGATTAATTAGTTGAATAAAATAATATTGATTGGAAATTCTTGAATCAAAGCTGCATAATGATATGTTAGCTTTAAATCATTAAAACGATTGAATTAATGACTAAGCAGATTGCAATTCATACATTTGAGTCAAGATGTGAAACGCTGATGGACAAATTCTGCTGTTAAAGAATCAAATTTATTAATTTTGAATTGATTCAATTAATTTTCCTATTAGCCTCGATAATTATCAATTTTTTTTATTACCTTTCAAAATGGTAAATAATCGTGAATTTTTGTTCGGAAATCTCTCAATTGAATTGTGATATTTACATAAATCTTTCATGAAATTTATATTATCATATTCTATTTACTACATATATAAAATACCAGAATTCCGATTAAGATTGATCAAAATAAATATAAGGTAGTCACAAAATCTAAGTAGTGAGGCTCTCAAAAATTGAACCGTACTCCATACAAAATTTGTGTACCCTCACTACTTAGATTTTGTGGCCTTCAATTGAGAGGTTAGTTTTGATAGAGCACGTTATAAAATTAAAAGGGAAAAATAAATAAAATTTAAACATTTAATTATATATAATGTCAGGAGTGTAATTCCAAATTTTCTAAAAACTATTCAAATTTGAGCATTTTTTGGAAATAGTAAATCTAATATGTACATCTAATAACAACATGATTCATCACCTTTTCAAGCTCTGCAGTCAATTTTTTGAAATTTGATTGAAATAAATGTAGCAAAAATTACATTTCATTAGGGAATATATGAGTTTCTCTGGAAACAGGCTGATAAATTTTAAATTTTGTCCAATCAACATGAATGCTTTGAGAAATTTGGATTGATTTTCTGGTAGAATCTGGAACAATTCAACCATGTATAAATGGATCATGTAATCATCATGAAATGTTAGTGTTAGAGTTCAAAAGAAACAGAATGAGTGGAAATCAAACACAATCTGAATAATTTTAAACGTATACAATCTTTAAGTTTGTATTTTGAATTCTACATATATGATTGTGTAATTCGTTCTTTCAAATTTTCGGATTCAGGCATGTTTTGATAAAATTCATTCCCAAAAACGTCAATTAACAATTAAATTTAGTGTATTTTAAATATATATACGTATTATATTTTATAAATTATATTAAATTCGCAAAATTTTAAGTTTTAAACAAAAATAAAAAATGTTCAAAATATGAAATTATGCATAGGATATTAAAATTTACATGTTAGCAATTTTTTTGAATTGCTTTCAATTTTCATATTGAAATTTTTAAGATTTTTTTCTGAAATAATAAGCAAGAATATCAACCTAAATAATATTAAATTCCATGCGTTAATTTCCCCTCAAAAGTCATTGACCGCCTCTCAATCTACATTTTGTGAGTACTTTAATTTTTCCATGGTAAATATATTAAAGAATATTTGACATCAATACATATTTAGTCAATAAATTTTTGAAATAAATAAGATTGAAAAGTGTTTCAATTTATATAAAATTAATTTAAATCGGTAATAGTGGATTATTAAAAATGAAAATAATTCAGTATTTCTGAAACTTTCAGATCAAATTTATTCCCACACTGAATTTTGATTGTATAAAATATATGGCACAAACATGAACAAAATTATGAAAAAAGTAGTTGCATTTAAATTTCAATTGAAACCAGGGCATGAATTACATGCTATCAGTGAATATATTTCACTCATTTTTATTATTTTCTGTTTGAATTATTTTGACAAAAGTGAGTATGGTTGTTCGGCAATCAGTTAAATATTTGTGTTGTCTATTCAAATTCTAAATTAAAATTATTTAATTCAATTTGATTTGACTTTTAACAAAAAATTTCTCACATCACATTTTATTTACAATTTATTATAAGACTTAATGTTCATATTTTTATTTTAAATTTGATATCAATTTCATTTAATTCAATTTTGCGAGTTTTATGAGTGAGCCACCATTTACTCCTATTATTAAGGAAGGCTGGCTACTTAAAGAAGGCCATATCATTAAATCCTGGAAACGTCGCTGGTTTGTTTTAGGAAAAGGTATAGTAAAATATTTCGAGAAAAAATATAAAGGAGAAAAAGGCTCTTTTCAAATTACTGGCGATACAGTTATATCCACAGGTCGTGGGCCAAAAGGGGAGCCTGCATTGTACATTAAAAATCCCGAAAAAGCGTTTTATATTGTATGTGAGCAGGAAGTTGAAGTGGTTTGTTGGATAAATGCTTTTAATCGCGTTATAGAGGCATGCAAAAATAACACTCTCGATCAGCTTGGATCCCCTAATGAAATTGTTAATCAGTTTACGAACGCAGTTTTCAAGAAGGAAATGCTCGTACCAGAATATAAGGAAGGAGCTCTTGAGGGAATGTTCAATCCAATTCCGCACTGTCCAATCACACAACAACAGATATTCCAGCTTCCGAACAAATTAAACCAAGCTTTCCGTCTCTATGTCGACTTAGACTACTCCTGCACGCAAATAATATCAAAATCAACAAACTTTATGCGATCAGTTTGCTCCAGCAATACTGGTTTACCCGAAAAAGATTATGAATTTTCATATGACAAATTTTATCAGCTCAGCCAACACATCTCGGAACTTATTGAAAACATACACGCATCTGACTTCACCGAATTGAAAAACCCAGATGTAAGTGCATTAATCAAAGATTTCGGAATTGCAGACTTCATTGAGAAGATGAACTGTGATCAGATGGAATTTGAGACACCATTAAATCAATGGATTTACTCCGCCGATAAAATGCACTCAATGTATGATGATCTCAGGTACCAAACAGATCCAGCTGACGGTGTTATTTTGCTCAATAACCAGATGGAGTCATTTTTGGAGCAGATAGATTCGTTGGCTCCAGATACAGTTACTCCAACCTTCGATATCGGCTCTTATTTATTGGAGAAGTTCCCAGCTAGAATATTCAAAGATCATATACAGAGCAAGACAACTTACGCGAAAGTACTTTCGATTTTCAAATCCTTTAATTTGCTACAGAAAGAGCTCGATGAAGCTGCAAAGCGCTCAGACAAGAACGAAGACGCAAACAAATACTTTGTTTCACGTCATGGAATCATGAATAAGTTCAATTCGCAACTCATTAAACATCTTGCGAAATTTACGTTCAATTGTAAACCTTCCGACAGTGATAGAGATGCACTTATCAAGGACTTTGACGAAGTTGAAAAGTCATCTGTTACAGATGTTTCTTATTTGCAGGAATATTTCCAATAGAAAATTAATAAGTAAAATATATTATTTTTTTGCGATCATTTTACTTCTTTTAGACGAATATATTATTTATTATCACGAATTTCAATATTTTCAAATTGAATACGTGACATCCCCTTTTATTTTTTTTAAATTTTTATTTTTTTGTTGCTTTTTTTTATTGATTTGAGCGAAGATGGGATCTTCTCCTTTCAACCTCTTTGTAAGCGAGGTTCGCTCAAAAGTCAAAGATGAAAATCCCAATATGGGTTTTGGCGATTTATTTAAAAAAATGGGAGAAATGTGGAGAGAACTAACAGATGAACAGAGAAATGTATATATCGAGAAATCTAAAATTGCAGTTGAAGAAATCAGAGAAAGAAACAAGCAAGAAAATAGAGTTATGCGTAGAAATAAAATGAATAAATATAAAAATAAATCATCTTCGAAAAATGAAGAAGGTGAAGCATCGAAAAATTCTACTACTTCTCAACGAGAAGAGGATGATGAAGAATAAAGTTGTTTTTTTGTTTTCTATCTTAATTAATCCTCTGTTTTTTAAAATCATGTCATGCATAATCACAGAATTAACAAAATATACGTTTACTATATGACATTATCTTTATTCATTACAAAAAACAAAAAAAATGTTAATAAAAGTTTAATAATGTTTGAAGTAAGCATGAAAATATTGTTGAGTTGAACTATATAATGAGTTTGTAAGCGATGTTAGCGCGAATAATCAAATAACGAATAGAATAAAATTTTATTCGTCATTTAAGTAATTATTAGCTAAGAGTATCATAAAATGCCCTTGAAAAATCATTTGTTTGTAATAACGATCGGTTTAGGCGTAGCGATTTCGATTTTCGGAATTTTTTGTTTGCTGATTTTTAATTTCATTGATTCAATCTTCGGTCTTTCGGCACCTGATTTTGTGATCGTTATTTTTCGCTTTAAAAATTCCATTTTTTCTTTATCCCTTTTCTGCTGCTTTGGAGAAATAAATTTTTGTTTCTTAAGTGGGTTGTTATCATTTTTGCGAGCAACATCCTTAGCATTCTTGACGTTTTGGAAGAATAACATTTTCATATCGTATTGTTCAACAAGAGATTCTTCTTCCGACTTAACTGTTTCGACGCCATATGCCTTCTTTATTTCTGATTTCCCGGCTGATCGTAATTTCACTGATTCAGAAAAGATAAATAAAAAAACAAAAATCATTTGTCACTTTTCGAAATAATCGATATCAATTCAATTCTCAAGACTAAAAAAAATTTTTTTTATTGCGATGAAAACAATTCTTGCTCGTACTGATCCTTCTTGCTCATTTTCATTGGCATTAACAGAAGATAGCAATCTTATTGTTTACTCTATATCGAAAAATATCTTAAATGTACTTACAACTTTTCATGTTGACTGCATTGACGCACAATTTCTTCCTTCTTCACTTGGATTAGCTTTTATTATTGCAGAAAAGGATGGGTCACTCACAATATATCGTCAAGACATGGCTTGGAAGACTTATAAAATCGAAAATTTCAAATCTTTCTCAAGCTGCTTAAGAGTATCCCCATATCCACCAGAGGCACGCATTGGGTGCATTTCAAATGGTGAAATCATGATTTTCAATTTATTATTTGAACAACAACCAACTTTACTTCCAATTCGTAGATTTGCATATCCAAACAAGTTTAAATACTTCAACTTTGGTCTTAACGATACAATATTCGCTGTTTACGATGATATGATTTGGCGTTTTAATTTCAACAAGAAAGTTACCTCGGAACCTTTCAAAACTACTGATAAACCAGTTGCCATCGAACCAAATCCATGTAATGCGGATTTGGCTGCAATTATTTTTGAAAATGATAAAGTTGGAATTATTGGCATCGTTGATGGCATTTTCAGCGAGAGACTTCTTACTCCTATCCAACATAATGTCCATTCAGTCAAAAATATTATGTGGAGTCCACTTGGAACCTCACTTTTGATTGGTGGCGATATTATCGAAGAATGGAAAGAAGTTTCACCAGGAAATTGGTGCCTATCTAAATAAATATGTTGTAATAGAGATAAATATATATCGAATTTTTATTTTTACCAAATAAATATGTTAATTTTAAAAATTAATGATAATATTATATGACAAATATTAAGAAAATCGCTTCTAATGCCATCATTTTGAGACTAGAGATAAGTACCACAGGACTCCCCTGATAGATGCTTGTTAAAGTTCAAATTATTAACGGCGCAAACATGCTTGCAAAAGATATTCTCGGAAAAAGCTGTTAGGATAGAGCTACAGCAAATGAACAATTACTGTTGAACTTTTATGGAAGAGGTCAGTTTTACATCTATACATTTAATGTTTGAATAATTAAATTTTTTTTTGTATCTCATAAAGTTTTATTATATATCATTTTAGAAAAATAGAAATCTTGTCTCACACTCATTTTATGAAATTGGAGTTTTATAAAAACTTATCACGTGGTAATATATTAAGGTCCTTTTTTCATTTAAGGTACCCTATTCAAAAAATGAAAGGGGGTCCCTCACAAAATTGAAGGGGTACCATTCAAATTCTATCGAAATAGTACCTTAATTAAAAAAGCTCTCAACCAGTACCATTCAAATTCCCTCAAAAATATTGAAAAGATTTTAGGTATGCTGCTAATATAGTTAGTAGCATCATACAGAATGCATAGACAAATTTTTTACTAATTATTTTTTCTTAGCAATTCAAATTCGAGATCGCTTAACTATGCTTAGAATCATAAGCATAATAATTTTGCAAAAGGTATGGTAATAATTTGAAAATTAATTTCAAAATTATTAATACTAGTGCAAGCTAGTGTAAGCATGTAAATGCATATTTGTGCACTGATTCGATACTCTTTTTTGGAAATTGTACTTTATCTTAAATTTCGAATGCAATTTTTTTGAATATGTGTATTGAAACTGTAACCTTTTGTCTAAGTTGCATTCTAATATAGCTCGAATTCTAAAAATGGGACTTTACTCCTCTTTCTTTGAGAAAATTTTAGACAATAGCCAAATTGCTAATTTTGTTGGAGTAATACCTGCATTGGGAGGTATAATATATTGTTCAGGGTTGAAACAAGGAGGTAGTTAGTGATAAAGCATAGTTACCACATGAAATGCAGTAAAATTTTGAGTCTAAACGTCTTTTAAACCATCAAGTATAAATTATAGAAAAAGATACTTTATATATAGTTAAAATAAAAATGATTAGAAAATAGCGTTTTTGATCAAAATTTCAAATTTTTATTTCCGAATATCTCTATTTGTGTCTAATTAGAGACATTTCTATAATTTTAGTGCGCAGCATATGCAATTCCTCTTTGGTTATTGCATTAATTTCTCAAAAAGAAAAAAGTCTTCAATAATTTTTTCAACAATACAGTACTAAAGCTAAGAACTTCTAAACACATGAAAAGTTATATCATTCTCGTTAATATGTAGATTATCAATGAAAAGAATATTGTGAAATTTGAATATTTTTTAAAATAGAATGTAGAAATACTTATCAATGCTTAAAATAGAGATATGTGAGAGCTAGATCCGTATTTATTTACGTTTTCGTGCATATTTTGAATATCAAATTAAATTAATTTTGAAGATTTTAGCATCTAAAAGTATTTAATGCCCCTATACAAGCAAGGTAATTCTTACATGTCTTAGTAAGTCCAAACTTAATGTTTTATGATATGGGCCTGACCTCTCCATATGGTGACGATAGAAATTGAATAGGGTACCTAAATAAAAAAAAGGAGTTTAAGGGTATAGTCCACTAAAAATTTTTAAGTTTTGACAATGAAAATAAGCTCTGTGACCATGTAAATATATATCTATGCAAAACGAGAGGTTATGCCATAATTTTTTTTAGTTATCAAATTTTCCTTTTTTTGAGAGAAGTCTCTCAATAATTTGAGAAGAATCTTTGATATAAAGAGATACACATTTGTAGAACGAAGTAAGTGTTTTCCAAACATTTTATATGTTCATCCTGTATAACAATATAAAGCTGCATAGTGCCATCTTGTGCGTTTGCTATTTTATGTACTTTTCATTGAGATAATCCCTCTTCTCGGGTGATTTTAACAGTCAACTCAATTTTAAAATAAAGATTTCATCAAAATGATTTCGAAATTCGGATATTGATTATATAAATAGCACCGTTAACATATTTTGGATGAGTAAAAAATACCTTGTTTTGTATGCATTTAGTACACCTTTATTTTTGATTAAAACTATAAAATTTTTATTCCTTATATAATAAATAGTATATGTTACATAAACATGAAATTCAATAGCATTCAATTTTGGATTTTTTAGATTTGGTAAGTTTTAGAAGAAATAAAATCAGCAATCAAAATAAAGAAACTTTTTTTGTATCTTCTATGATTACCTTTTGTACTAAATTTTGCATTAATAAGTAAATTATCTGTATTATTCTGTGAGCACAAGCCCTCAGTTATGCTGGTAGTGAATGATGAATCGTCATTTTGCGAAGAGAACGCGATTATTAAGGTAATTTTGAGAATTGTCTTGAATTATTTAAAATAAAGTTAATTGAATAGGTAGGATAACTAGCCTTTGCTAAATTTGTATAATTTGACCTTATTCTAGTTGGATCTGAGAATATTTTGCTGAAATAATAAATTATATCGCCGATTTATGAAAATTTCTCTGATGGGACCGACTCGCTGAAACGTATTAGTGTTAATGGTAACTTGTCTGAATTTTCAAATTTTTTTCGAAATCCAAAAAATCACAAACAAAAGCATCAAAATTAGATTTGCATTTAAGGTTTTCATTTTTTTTGGAAAATAAAAATATTTTTTCCCCAATAAAGTTTATTTTTACTTTTGAGAGGAATAGAAACGTTATTTTGGAATTTTGAAACGACAGAAATGTTCCATTTTTAATGTAGATTCTAAAATGGGGTCAAATTTTTGATTGAACCGTTATCCATTGAAAAACCTCGATTTTAAAATGTTATTCCAAAATATTCATCTAATGATATAGTATATATTTATTAATTATTACTTTTTATTCAATTTTCACTTTTGGCGGGATTTCATTTTTTTTTGTTGTATGGGCCATATTGTTCACCCAAAACGGAAAACAAAGGCAATGCATAACATTTTACTCCACGAACGTCGTCGACTCTCAGCGCGACAGATGCTTGGTGCTTGCATAATGACCGGAATGCCATATACAAAAGGTGCTCGCTTTCTTTCTCTTTGTGGAACTAAGCCCCCTGTGAAGAGTGGTGTCATGAGACAACAGAGATTTTGTGACGATAAGATTAGAAGACTTAAAAGTATTTCCCTAATGCTGTCGAGAAAGTCCTTCAGTGGTTACTTATCCATTGATGCAAGATGGACGCACAGGCGAAACTCGCCAAGTTGTACAGTAACTGCGCTCGATGCTGTCACAAAAAGAGTTCTTGCATGCGTGAACATCAACCATATTGGTGGAAACAGACAGCATGCTCAGTATTCCGGAGCTTCCAACAATATGGAAAGTGCTGGAACTCGAATCATCTTGAAGCAATTAAAGAAATACAATATCTTGAAAGATGTTAAAGAGATTATTAAAGACCGAGATAACAAAAGTGTCTCTGTCTTTAAAGAATTTGGCGTCTCTCATCTTGAAAGATTCGATCCAGGTCATGTATCAAAAAATATCTCAAAAGATTTTACAAAGTTCTCAGCTTCTCATAAGACAGTTGAAGTTTTCAACGACAAGACTCAGAAGATTGAAAAAATAGAGAGACCTTTCTGGGGTCTGAATGCAAGCCTAAGTATGTGGCTTTGGTCATGTTTTGCCGAAGAAAATATTGACAAACGTACGAAAATGTGGGAGAATTGTGTCTACCATTACGTAGGCAATCATTCTTTTTGCGAACCGCACAATTACAAATGCTTTGAATGGCAAAAAGGTGTCAATTCGATCCAACTTCAATTCATGCTCTATGACTGGGTTCACAAATGGACACCCATAGTTTCCAAAGTTTCTTCCATTGGATCTACCTGCATGAATGAAGCGTTTAACTCCAAAATTGCATGCTATTTGGACAAATCAAGAGCCTGGAAGAACATTAACATTAGAGTTAACGTTGCAATCTTAGAATGGAATGATCCAGAGCATTTTCTCGGAGATATACAAAAAGCATTACATCTTCCCCCACTTCCAGAAGATTGTGTCAAATCATTTGAAGAGAATTGTTACTCCAAAATGATATTGAAACAAAAAACTGTTACAAAAGGTTCTAAAAAACAGAACAAATACAAAAAATCCATTCAGAGTGTACCAGGAGGAGATTATCAAGTTTTCAAGTCCGAATGGGAATCAGAAGACGAAGACATTGATGACTTTGATTAACGAAAATTACATTTTATTTATTGTTTTTGTTTTTAATTAAATTATTATTATGCTCATTTTCTTATTTTGATTTTTTCTCATTATGATATAAATAATTTATTAATGCATTTATCCAATAATTATGCTATGATATTTTTATGCCTTATTTCATTTCTCTTATATTTGATAATCTGGTAAAATATAGTTCAGACTATAATCATTTTAGATTATTGATATATTTATATAGGTTAGAATAAAATTAGTTTCATTTTCTACTTTTATTTTGAATTAATAATTTATAATATCAAATATTATGGCGTAACCTCTCCTTTAAAATATAGATATATATAGGCCTATAGAGTTTATTGGCACTCTCAAAACTCTAGAATTTTGAGTTTACTATACCCTTAACTTTATCTTTTGCAACAATGATTGAGAGATAATAACCAAATATATCAAGAAATTATTTTCTTGCAGTTGATAATAAATATTTTCTTACTTCTCCTTTCGAATAATCAAGTGCTGTTTTTCCCTCATTAGTCTTTGCACTTTTATTAGCTCCAACTGAGATAAGATATTTAACAACTTCAAGATGACCATATTCTGATGCCTTAATGAGTGGTGTAAATCCTTCATTATTCTTTGCTTCTTTATTAGCTCCAGCCGAGATAAGACATTTAACAACTTCAAGTTTATCAAAATATGATGCCAGAATGAGCGAAGTATATCCATCATCATCCTTTGCTTCTTTATTAGCTCCAACTGAGGTAAGATATTTAACAACTTCAAGTTTACCTTGTCTTGATGCCCAGTATAGAGGTGTACCACCTTCTTTGTCACAGCCACATTCAATGAGAGATTTAACAAGTCTCAGATTTCCTTTTGAAGATGCTTCATGAAGTACATTTGTACCAAAATAATTATCCTTTTGTTTTTTCCAAAGTTCTTCGTCACATGCTTTTTGCATCATTTTTTGATTTCCTTTTTCTGAAATTTCTTCAAAGAATTTGTAGATTTCGATGAAATCTCTGGAATTTTTAAGTTTGGAAATTTTCGAAAGAAATTCTTTTGGTAAATCGTTTTCTTCTTTCTCTTTGTGTTGAGAGTGAAGAGTTTGTATTTCTTTCTCATTGTTTTCTTTTTCTTTTTGGATTTGATCTAAATTTGCTTGATGTTTTTCGATTTGATTTGTTGAAATGGATTGATCCTTTAGTAATTGTTCTAAAATGCTAATAATTCCTTCGAGGATTCGCATCTTCATGTACTTTTGAACTGATTTAAGTGTTGAAATGGCATCTTGTAAGTTGTTTATTGAAATATTTGCATTTCGAGTGCAGGTGTACAATTGGCGTGCTGAAATGACAGAACTAGATTGCGTAAGAAGAGAACTGAAGTCCTCAGGTGTTAAATTCGCAAAATTCATGATTGATTCGATATCTTCTACTTCGAATGTGCTAAAGAGATTATTCTCTGGAATATAATCTTTGATATGTGAGCCGATATATTCGTAGTTCAGAACAAGTCCTCAACTCATTAAAATTTAAAAAGTTTTTTTTGTAACTCATACATCGTATATTGACTGTGAGAAAGGTGTTTACTATAGATTCATAATGTAAAAAGTGCGGGTGTTGTCCTCTATATATATTATCTTAATTCTATCGGCGCGGCGCGCCAATAAAATTAACAGAAAAAACCGCAAAATTTTGTAAACCGAAAAACACATCAAAGTTTTGGCCGAAAATTAGAACATATAATACACATCTATATATTATTAAATCGAGATACTTTTTATTTCAAAATTTCATTTTTAATTCAAAATGGAATATCCTTCTTTATTTTCTATGATTCAGTTTATGCCAAATGTAAGCGTATCCCCATTTTGGTCAATACTTACGCAAATTACAGAGTCTCAAATCGATTGGCCTGATATAATTCCTTGCAATTCTACATCAAAAATCATTGAAGGCCTTAAATTCATAAATAATATCGAATATGACGAGTGTAGAGCTATGATAATGCTGAATTTCATCGATAGATCTCTAAAAGAACATAAATTCGAAACAATATTTTCCGATGATTTACAAATACAGCAAGAAGTACAAAAATTTATAGATATTTCATCGAAAAATCCTATAACAAAGGAATATTCAACTCTCATTCGTTTGAAATTAACTCAATCAAACGATAATTTTTTAAATTTACTAAATAACCTTGATTCTCAGTTCATACAATCCAACAATCAACAAAACATTCCAATTAGTATCAATACCAAACGAACAAATGCTCCTAGATCATCAATTGCCCTTTTTTACAATAAATCTGATGAAAAACTTAATGAAACAGATGATTCATATTCATCTCCGAATGAACTCTTTGAAGAATGCAGCCCTGAAGGATTTTCGCTTGTTCAAGAAGATTTTAGTTTTGAATCACAAAAGAAACCAAAAAAAACAAAGAAAAACATCAAAAGAAGAAACATTGATTACTTTGATATGCCAGCAGCAGTTGCAGATGCAAGTATTGACATGCTTTATGAGGAAATGCTGAATTATGTTAATTTGTATAGAAATTTCTTAGTCAACGTTATAAGTGAAGTTCACTCAAAAGTTATTGAGATAAAAACCAATAAAAACTTCCCAGAAATTGAAGATTCAAATTATCAGAGACATATTGAAGAAATGGAAAGGAAATTGGATGATCTAATGATAGAATTAGATGACTGTATGGATAAAATAGGAAGAGTTGAAGAAAATCATTTGAAAATGCAGAGAAGAATTCAATCTCAATTAAATTTGCATTGGAGAATCATGAATACTTATGAAGAAGATTTCCTTAACGAAATATGACTGAAACATATTAGTAAAGGCTTATGTTTTAATATAAATTTTTCAATAAGTAATAAAATATCATTCAAATATATTCAAATACCATTTTTCTATAAAGTTAATGATTTTTATCAAATTTCTTTCTTTCTACTGATGATATATATGATACTTTGTCCTAATTCATTATCTAAAAACACCATTTTACATTTGTTGTCTTCAAAAATCGTTATAATCAAAAGGGTAACATGTTAGATATAGGATTTAGAGTTTGTGTTCGCTTTAAATAGAATGTATTTTAAATGAACATACAAAATTATGTTATTAGATAGTTATCAATGGTATTGAAAGTAAATAAAATAAACCCCATGCAACATAGAGTTATCTTCTGCTATTATAGGCCAGATTGCTTATCAATATTAGTTCAAAAAATGAAAAATGAAATGATAATTGACACTTTTTTACAAAAATTTTGTAAACATTTTAAAAATCTTCAGGTTTTTAAATCAATTTTTATGTGTTTGCTTAGCTTCTTCTTAGCTTGCACATCATCATACAATTTAACAAACCGAGATATACCATACTTGTTCAGTGATATGGAACACAAACCATTTTTCGCAATTTTATATTCAGATTGGTGCCCTCATTGCTTAGAACACAACGAATTATTTATGCAACTAGAGAAGAAGTACGATGGAGATTCGAGATTCGGTCTTGTACGCATAAATTGCGATAACTTTAACCATATTTGCAAAAAATTCCCAGATAGTTTTACTCCTGGCTTATATTGGGTTATTGATTCGCCAGATAGAGCCGAAGGATACTTCGGTACATTAGATTTACCAAGCATTATCTCATTTATTGAGAAACATTTGGGAGAATTGATTGTAGAAGTGCAAAACATCAGTCAATATGAGAATCTACTGACTACTTACAAGGATAACTCGATATTTGTGTATCAAAAGGCCAAAGATCATGGTGATTCAGATAAAATTTCAGATATTGTCTTCAAATTTAAGAATTATCCAACAATCTTCGCCAATCTCAAATTCACCCTTAAAGAAGATACAGAAGACTCATTATTCTTCAATATTAATCCTTCAACAAATATTTCGACAATTTACGACGGCCCTTACGAAACAGAGCTTCTCAAAATCTTTATTAACAAGTACGCATTCCCTCCGATCTCTCCTCTTTCAGCTCTTTTCTTTGAGCACGCCATCACAAACAATTACAACGTTTTACTACTTGCCGACGAAGAGCCATATTTCGTAGACAATTTTACTCGAATTGTTACAGAAAACAAGCTCGAAATGAGAGCAATTCATTTCAGATGCGTTTCATTTCCGAAATTCTGTCTCGATCTCCTCATACAAACAGGGAATGGACCACAGATCATTATAAACAATCCGAAAAAACACTACGAATGGTATTACAAGGATGAATTAGAATCATCTCAGATTATTAACTGGATAAACGAAGTACAGAGTGGTAAAAGACGTGCTGCAGGTCCTGGTGGCGGATTCATTGGTTTTATTACTAATCTTTACGATGATTTCCACAGAAAAGGTCCAGTTGCTTTAATTTTATTTTTGTCAATTTTCGCAGTTCTCGCAGCGATTTTTCTCCTTGGAACTGTTCAATCAATCGTCGAAAGAAGGCGTCTCCACTATCACAAGCTAGAGTAGATGTATTATAATGTATATTTTTATTTTTCAACTTATAAATGTTTTAAATTTTTTTTATAATATAAATTTTTTTGATATTAGATATAGTTTGGAGGAGTAGATTAGCTTTCGTGATTAAAAATGAGGGGGTTACTATGTATAAAGATTTATTATGTATAGTAGTATATGAGTGCGGGTTGTGTGACTTTTTTTGTTGCATCTATATATAGACGATGCATTAAAATATATTTATTTATAAATCATTAAAAAAATTAACATTAATTTTAAAATAATTTATTTTTTATCTTTTATAAAAGAAGCTATATATAGATGATGTCAGATATTCCGCGATTAATTAAACATTGTTTAAATCCTGAATGGGTTAAACTTCAATTTAAAAATGAAGATTGTGAATTATTAAATGAATATGAAAGCCAAAATAAGCTAATGAGGTATAAATATAATGATAAAGAATATTTAATTTCATGGAATCAATGGAGTCATAATCAAAGACCTCATAAACGAGAAGAAGAAATTGAAAATAATGAAATGGAAATCATTGATGACATTAAAGAGGATGGAATTCCTAAATTTTGTAGAAAAACCTTTAGAACTAAGTTAGGAGCATATAAACGTAGAGTATTAAATCCTGAATATCTTAAACATCAATTTAAAAAGGAAGACTGTGAATTATTAAACGTTAATGATTATGAAAATGCAAAATCAAAACTGAGATATAAATATATTGGAAGTGATGAAAGGTGTAAAGATAAAGATAAAGTTTATTCAGTTTCATATAATAACTGGCACACGTTGGGATAAGAAAACATTTAGGAGATTATGGTAAAAGTTCCGAATTCTTCAAATCTAGTATGTACGAGAGAATAAAAGAAATCAGATATAATTATCATTCATGAATGAAAAATAAACTTTAAAAATTCATGTCTTACATTTTTTGAATAATTTATTTTTTTAATTCGTATGAAAATGAGTGGATCAAGATTCGTAACCGTCAATCAATTAATGGATGTTCTTTCACCAATTCTTGAAAATGTTAAACAAGTAGATGTTTATTTCGATGATTATGTAGAAAGTTTATATTATAAAGGTAAGTTTAATATTAAACCTATTGCTTTTGCATTTGATAATAAATTAATTGAAAATGCAAAAATTTGGGAATTAATTCCAGATATTGAATTTATAACAAATATTAATGATAAATGGTTTAAACGAATTCCAACCACAAAAGTTCTTTGTAAATTAATGATCAAAACTGAGGAAAAAGAATTTAACGGGTTTAAATATCATCCAAATAAAGTTTCAGAACTAGAAAATGAAAAACTTCAGAAAAAATTAAACGATAGACTTTCAAATGATCGTATTGAAAAATAAATAAACTAGCAGAAGTTGCATTTAATAATGAAATATTTGATGAATATAACCTTGAACTCAGTGATGGACTTTAAGTCCTGGGCACTTTGTGCCTTGGGCTTTAAGGACCCGGGCTCAACGAGTCATGATTTATGAAAGCAATTATTTGATTCATTCGCTCTTCAATAATTTCTATTCTTTTTGTTAAATCATCTATTTTCATTAATGAGGTGATTCTTGATTGAGGAATAGATTTTAAACTAACAACACCTTTTATTTTTGAAATTTTGAATCCATGACCCTCTGGGTCTTGGACTCTGTCCTCAACTTTAAACATTTTATTCAATTTACACGTTGTCAATTCTTCAAATAATTTTTTATTATTAGCATAATAGTCATTAAATTCTTCAACAGATGAAAAAATTTTTATTTCAGTAATTGGTTTAACAACGTTTATTTTTTGTTGAACATTTTCACTTTCATTTATTTCTTCCTCCTTTGTTTCATTTATTTTTAAAATCGGTTTCATTTATCATTAAATAAAAATTAGAATATAAGTGATGAAATATATTTTTTAATTAATATTAAATCAGAAATGGCGGCAGGATTCTTTAAAAAATTATGGGATGGAATTAAGAAAGCTGCAGGTTGGGTTTATAAAAAGGTTATTAAACCTGTTGCTAACTTTTTGGCACCAGTAGCGAAAACGGCAGGAACTATCATAGGTGGAGTATTAGGTACTAAAGCAGGTAATCCGGCAATGGGAGCACAAGCAGGTAACGCAATTGGTGGAATAGCTGAAGGAATACTTAATAAAATAGGAGGTGGTTAGTGGAAAAATAAATAAATATATTTTTATCTTAGTATCGGTTGAAGTCTTTGATAAACTTTTTCTCCTTTATTTAAAATTTCTCTTATTGGGGCAGCTTTTGGCGTTATTGATTCAGCAACGTCACTAATTGCTTCTTTATTCTTAAATATCCAATTTGCTCCTTTCTTCATTGTTTCCCAAACTTTATGCGCTCCTCTTTTTACTTTATCCCACAGTTTCTTAAAGAATCCTGCAGCCATAGTTGATTATTTCATTAAAATTAAAAATTCATTTTCATCTTTTAATTTTGATTTTTTATTTAATAATAAATGACGACTAACTATTTAGTGCCAAACACTAAACCAATTAATGGAAATGTATTTCATTCATTCGAAAAGATAAATGAAATATTCGCAAAGAATGACGGTAGAAGATATTATAGAGAACTTGAAAGTTCATTGCTATGACTCTGATACTCCATATTTTGATGATAAACAAACTCATTTAAGAATTACAAATCCGGCTCATGATGTGAAACCAATTAGGACACATATATTAAACGCAAAGTTAAAGCAACTCTAGTTTCAAATAAAGCTTTCACATGTGAGCCACTTTTAAATGCATGCGTTTATTCGTTGGTTACAAATCATCAAATCAAAGCTTTAAGCAATTAGAAGTAGAAACCGAAAGAGGTGATGCCGGTTATCTTCAGATGGATTGCGCCCGTGAAATCTTTCGCATTTGCAACATATAAACCAAAATCAGAAAGGAAAGTTAAAAAGTTTGTTCATTCGTTATATAATAATGTTCAAAAATATGATAACTCAGTATGTGGTAAATATATTGACCCCTCAGAAGTTTTCAAGAAAGCAAATGAAGAAGTTGATGTCACTTTTGATATGATTATTCCGGTAAATGATTTGTTAGCATTTCAGGCGTTCGATGATTATCCTAAATCATTTGGTGAAATCATTCTTAAATATTATGTTTCAGGGATACTTTAGTATTTTGTCAGGTTGACCCGTTAAGAGTTGCTGATTTTACAAAATTATGTTTATGAAAAGATAACTGATGAAAATTATGAAAAGATTATGAATCATGTTTATAAATATGATCGCAAAATTCCAACAAATCGGACTTCCTGCCAAATTAATTACAAGCTTAGCCGCTACATCTGCTGACGCAACAGTTGAGACGTTATTATTTCATGCACAAAGATGGAAGTTTTAGAGGATAAATGCATTACACCAGGATACGGTTTAATTGAAGAATCAGTTAAAGCAATACCACGTTTATTCAGTAAGGAAGATCCATTCATGATTCCAGCTCAACATATTGACGTTCGTTCACTAAATGGAGGTTGCATCACTCTGAAGGTATCAGCTCAGATTTCTCATACGCTCTTCATAATGTTACAGATGTTGTGTTAGCATTTCCGAAGAATGCAATGCAAAGAACAGTTTTAGAAAATCCAATGCTTCGAGGTCTTCAGGTCACTATAGATTCCAAAACTTCCCCGATCAAGCGATGACCACAGTGGGCGACATATTCTTTACACGTATGCTTCAAGCTTCTGATTTAGATGGAGTGAATGAATGCACAGAAGAATACGAGGACTCATTAACTAGACCATTGAATGATGATAATGGCACACCATTAGCTAGAACATGGAAAGACCAAACTTCATTCTTATGCACTATTCCAGTTCAACGTTGATGGAGCGGGTATATTCTTTGATGGATTAGAAACTTTCAATTCACAAGTTACAGTACAAGTGAAAGCTTATCCAATCATTCAGGGTGAAAATGACACTTACTGTTCAAAGGTGACAAATCCTCCTCAGGTTTGGTTTACTAGGACTACATATTGGACATGGACACCGGATGAAGTTTGAAATATCATCCAACAGGTACACCACCGCAGTATAGAAGTTCATATGATGAAAATATTGATGAATAGAAATGTATAAAATTATAAATTTATTTTTGATTAAATGGATTTAAATTCATCCACCCCTTATGAAGAATTAGCAGGAGTATATAATACATACGTAGATGATATGATTAATGAAGCATTGAGTGATAATAGAAATGCTCTATCTAAGGAAAAATTAATGAAAATTCCATATTCTGAATGTTACTTAAATTCAATCACTGCAGCAATTGGTAAACAAAATAAAGGTAAAACATTAACGATATTAAAACAAATTATCATTATTGCTAACACTTCACCCTATTCACATGTGTTAATTTATATCAACCGTTCAGGTTCACCTTCAGATGATACATTTGAATCTTTAAAGCATTTAATCAAAATCCAATTATTTATTTATCACAAGAAGAAGCAGAAGATTATTTAAAAAACTTTTTAATGTATAAAGAATTATATAATACAATCAAGAAGCAAGGATTAGAGGATAAAATTATTGATAAACAACGGGATGAATTATTTGAAACACTTTCTATTTCAAATTTTGATAGAGAATTTTTGCATTCACTCATTTTTCTAGATGATGCGGTGAAATCAAAACTAATAACAAATGAGAAATCATATTTTAATCAATTATTAACTCAATGTCGACACATTCAGTGTTCATTCTTCATGGCTGTTCAATACTTCAAAGCATTAAGCACAAACATTAAATCAAACATGTCCACCCTTTTCATTTTCAGTGGTTTTAGTCGTCAACAGTTGAACGTTATGCTTTATCAAGTGAATTTACCAATGAGCATTAATGAACTTTACACACAATATCAACAATTAGGAGAACATGGAAAAATAATAGTTGATTTAAATAAAGGTTCCATTAAATTCGAATAACTTTTTATAATTAATTTTTATTTTTTATTTATAATTAAACATGACAGAAATAGCAAATCTTCTACAGGTTCATTAAAACAAGAACAAACAAAAAGGGTGCATATAATAGAACTATGAAAGTTCCAGACGGAATGAAAGAATTAGTCCACATTGTTGCCGGTCTTCAAAAGGATGTTAAACAAATGAGAAACGTTTTAACATTACCAGAAGCTCAAGCATATGCCAAACGTCATGGACCAAATTGGGAAGCACACGAAGCAGACATTACAGGACCAAATGGAAAACCTGATGGAATAAATGAAGTTTTCGTTACTGATGGTCAAGGAAATATTAAAGTCATAAATGGGTATAAATTAACAATGACGGATTATCCTAAACGTAAAGCATATAATGAACATTATCCTATGCAATTTGATGAAAATGGAAAAGCTGTTAAACAATACATTGGAGAAGGTGAAAATGGTCCAATTAATTCATACCGTCATAATCCATATTCTTACTTCAATGAAGAATTAAATGCTATTGAAGAGGGACCGGATGGATTACCACGATATTCTAACCAGTTTGATGGTCAATATGCAAATTTAAGACCTGAAATTCCAGCTAAGAAATTCTTTAAAGTTGCTTTATTCGATCCAGTTTTCGCAAATGTTAAAGATGAACTTAAACAGCAATTCCAACCAATTATAGTAGCAAGAATTGCATCAGGTGCTTTATCTCAAGCATTCAAAGATTTAATTAAGAAACCATTATATCAGCAACGAGGTTTAACTTATGATTTAGTTAAGGAATCAGATAAAAGAAAATTTGAGAAATCAATGATTATAAGAATGCAATTAATGAATATATTCGGTCTATTAATTTCGATGAAAATGCTAAAAATCAACTTCATGAACAAATACAGGAAATAATAGATTCAAAAGTTCCAGCAAAATAAAAGTTTAAATATATTTTTTTATTCGAATATAAATGAGAAGACGTTTCACTAGTCAAAAGAACACTAACGCAAAAGCAGAGATTACGGTTGGTTATAACGTAAATGATGATAAATCACGAATTATTCAAAATGTTAAAGTTAATGTTAGTCCTGAATTAACAAGGTCAGCAACTCAACCAAATTTATTAACTCGTGACTTACCGAAGAATGAGGAGAAGAGAAAAAGAAGATGGAGACCCAATCATTTTATCTGAACCTGGTAAAGAACCTGTTGAAATTCCCACTTATCCAACATACCCAGCACCACTTGAACCCAGGAATCTACGATTACAGTCGCAATGCGCCATATAAAATAGACATTAATTCTGAATTAATGAAAATTTACCGTGATATAATAACTGATAATTATGATTCAATAATAAATTTAATTGACCAATCCGGTTTAATTATTTTACCTTATGAATCATTAATTCACATTATCGCCATTCTTTGTGATGTTCAAGATTCAGACGTGAAGATTCAATTTTTCATAGATGATGAGGTTTCATGCTGCGGAACAGTTGCAAAAATAAATCCTATAAAGGATATTAGCACAATTAAGATATCAAAGAACGGAACAACAACTGAACTTCATTTAACATATAATGATATTTATAATAAAATAGTTGATGAATATAAAATATCACTTGAAAAATTCTTTGTTAAGGCTATTTAATATTCAAGCATTAACATTATCGAATAATAATCCTTTGAATCATAATCGATAATAATTGACCTTTCACCAGTTTCTATCGTTTGTTTTATTTCTTTTTGTTCCCCACTATGGATCGGTCATTGTAATTGTTTTTGTTATAGTATCAGCTTTATCTTTAACTTCAATCTTTTTTCCATCGGGATATTTAAACCAAAATTCCAAAAATTCGATATTGTCAATCTGTTCATATTTTAATCTATCAATTACATTTTTAATACCATCTGAAAATCTTATGAAATGGTCATTATATGGGTTTGATTGAACTAAATTTGAATGAAGTGAAATATAACCTGATGATGAATATGACATGACTCATATTTTCTGAAAACACTAAAATTTATAACATGAATGAATTTCTTATTCGTTGAATTTATGAATTCTTGAGGTAATCTTATTCTAGTTTTATTTATCACTGGAAAATAAAACATGCTTTACCATATTTTTAATCGTAATAAAAAATGTCAATTATCAATATTATTTCGAATAATAACTGTGAATTAAATTTAACAGTTAGGAATTTATAATGTACTCTCGTTTCTGTGAGTGGTAAATTTAATCCCATTCTTTTAACCCTTCAGATTATATATCATTTATTAAAGATGACCTTGAGCCGCATAGCGGCGGGGTCGTAGACCTAAAAACGTATGATATGTATATAAATAATGTGATAACGAAATGGGATATTAACATGATTTTAAGTCATTTAAATGAATCATTTATCGTATGGTATGAAGAAAATTTTAAATCAAAACCTGATAAACTTTTTGAACTTGATGAAATAAATAACCTTATTAAATTTCCGCTGAAAATTAAATTTTGTACTCCTCGTCTTCGTTCATTGTTGGGGATATTAAATTTTGAAAAAGATGTTGGGGATGTTTTGTATTCTGACACTGGTTCTAATTTCATTTTAATCAAATGTGATAAAGTTAATACCCAATGAGATTTTCACATCAAACATTAGACCCTAACTCTTACCCATCAATACAAAACATTTTATCCATCAACTTAAACATATTTTCTTTATCATATCCGTTTCAATTATCCGGGAATTCATTTATTCTTCATTCAAAAGATTTATCAAATATTAAATTTAGAATAACTGACCTATTTGATTGTGATTTAGAATTTATGAATGAAATATTATGGCAATTTCAAATAGAAAAAATAGCTGATGAGATAACAGATTAAATATTTATTTTTAAATCGTAATAAATGATTAAACAACAGCAACCACAGACCATTACATACGCCATATGCATATAATTCAAAGACGGCAGAACAAACGCAAATGTTGAAATATGGAGATTTGGAGATAGTATTGAAAAATGACCATTTGAATTCGTTTGCAAAGGTGGTGCGGTGATATCAAATATAAAAGAAATTTTATTTATGAATTCAAAAATTAAAGGAATAACGGATGATATAACATCAATTCCACCAGAAGAACAAAGATATTACGCATTAAATGCATTTCCTAAAGTTTTGAAGATTGGAAGATTTAATTTAAATGAGGAATTCATAAAAGGTTTCCTAAATGACATAATGAAGAAGGCAAATTTGGTTTATGTTGATGAAAAAGATAATGAAATTATAGAAAGGGTTGATAGTGAATTAATGAAGAAAGCAAATTTGGTTTATGTTGATGAAAAAGATAATGAAATTATAGAAAGGGTTGAATGGTATCATGAACGGACATCGAAGATTTTAAAAACTAAAGCTGATACAGGATGGGTTTCAGGATGTTTAGACCTTAAAGCAGATAAGGAATATGTTAACGATGAGTTAGGGAAGAAGGCAGATAAGGAATATGTTAACGATGAGTTAGGGAAGAAGGCAGATAAGGAATATGTTAACGATGAGTTAAATAAGAAGGCAGATAAGGAATATGTTAACGATGAGTTAAATAAGAAGGCAGATAAAACATATGTTAACGATGAGTTAAATAAGAAGGCAGATAAAACATATGTTAACGATGAGTTAAATAAGAAGGCAGATAAAACATATGTTAACGATGAGTTAAATAAGAAGGCAGATAAAACATATGTTAACGATGAGTTAGGGAAGAAGGCAGATAAGGAATATGTTAACGAAATATACCAAAGTTTGATAGGAACAAAAAATATTGAAACTATTGTTGGTGACTTTTCTGTCAATGAAGAAAATAAATATTTTAGATGGGTGTTTGTACAGTCCTTAAGAAATGGTATACGGTATAAACTCATTCCGAAAAATAACAATGAAATGTATGTAGGTTATATAAGAATAATGGCACACAAGTTAAAGTTCCATTAGACAAAACTGCTACTTAAACTTATATGGAGACGAACAAAAAAATATTTAAGAGTTTATGAAATGGTAGATATGACATTGTCTAACGTAGCTCCAGCACCGTATTATTATGACTATGGTGTTGACGCACATGTAGACCCAAAAAAGCAAACATTATATTTAGAATATTATAGATATAAAAGATATAATGCAATAGAAAAAACGAGAATAGTATATTATTATACAGATAACAAAAATAAATATTATAGTCAAGATTTTACATACCCTGAAAACATAAGATTATATTATAAAAAATATTCTGACACAAACCAGAAGAAACCCGAAATAGTTACACTATATTTTAAGTTCAAAAGAGACAATCCTATAATATCTCATATGTTTGATTTAATGAACCCAGTAGGTTCTATTTATACATCTATGGATGTGAGAGGTCCTCAAGCAATGTTTGGTGTTGGTGCATGGGAACAAATAGTCGACAGGTTTTTGTATTGTGCAAACTCTTCAAAGGAAACAGGGGGAAGTAAAACGATTACGGGTGAAAATTTACCTGCACACAGTCACTACATAGATTTAAGCACATCCCAAGCGGGTTGGCATAAGCATAGATATTGGGATTGGTCAGGAATGACAAAAGGTAAAGGATATGATGTTAAAGACAACGTTAAATTTGCCATAAATTGTTACTGGAGTGACACTCAGGGAGAAGGAAACCATACACATCGCGTTTCAGGATATACACAAACAACGGGACAAAGTAAAGATTACATGCCACCATTTATGACTGTATTCGCATGGTATAGAGTTCAATGAATTCAGTCCAAAAATAATTAATTTCATTAGTTTTAAAATTATTTTTATTTATTTTTTTATTTTGTATGTAAGAACAGAAATGTCAGTCGAAGCAAAAACATTCACGAACAAATCTAATGGTGAAACATTCACAAAAGGCACTTATAATGGTATTGAAGTCTTACGTAGAGACAAGGATAGTTACATTAATGCAACAAATATGTGTCAGCAGTTTAGGAAAGACTTTAGAAAGTTGTTGGAAAATAAGTCCTGGGAAGAGTATTATAAGGCATTTTGTGAAGAATATAGCAACAGTCCGAATTCCGGCGGTTGCTTTTTATACAAAATTCATGCAGGAATTCCTGATGAAATCAAACAGGTTAGAGGAACGTATGTAGACCCAAGACTTATAAACTATATAGCAATGTGGGCTTCTCCAAAATATTGCATAGCAGTTGGAAAAATTATGGACTCCATAGACAAGAAAGTTCATGAGAAGTTAGATGAAGAAGAACTCGAAGATACAGTAGAAAATGCTAAACCTTTGTTTGAAGAAGAAGTTGGAAAAATGTGTGAAAAACAATTAGAACATGAACGTGAGAAATGTTATGGTTATAGAGATTCTCCATACGAACTAGACCAATGGGAACAAGAAGATTTAAAGAGAGAATTTAGAGAATATGAACTCGCTAAGATAGCATTTGAAGCTGCAGAAAAGAAGTTAAAAGTTTGGGGTCGTTTTGTACAAAAATATTGTGAGTAAATGAACCATTTATTTTTGGTCAAAGCTTCCACGAAAGAAAAGATTCCTCATTCGCTAAGGATTCCAAAAATGAAAAAATCATTGATTTCGGTTGAGAAAAAACAGCAAAACCCTTCTTCCACGGGAACAAAGAAATAAAGAAGAAATAAAGAAGAAATAAAGAAGAAATAAAGTAAATTTTTTATTTATTCCCGTGGAAGATAGAGCACTTTTATGACACTTTTTAATTCACGACAAACAAGACAAACAAAGAAAATAAGAAAATACGGCGCTGTCGCGGTTCGAACCACAGACCTTGACCCCTCCATAACACCACCTTAGACCACTGTGCTACGTAGCCTGTCGACATAAGATTTTATAAATTGCATATTTGACGTAAATTTATTTCCCAGTTCTTCAAAAATAATTAATTATTGAATAACCGAAGGTGCTACCATGCTACCATGTGCTACCAGGTCATTTAACTTCTCTGAAAAAGTGTGACAACATGACATTTTGACAACAGTCATGAAAGGATTAATGCAAAAATAATTAATTATTGAATAACCGAAGGTGCTACCATGCTACCATGTGCTACCAGGTCATTTAACTTCTCTGAAAAAGTGTGACAACATGACATTTTGACAACAGTCATGAAAGGATTAATGCAAAAATAAATTCCAATCATACTTTATAAAGCTAGACCTTCAGGTCTCGCCGCTTAGCGGCTCATTTACAGGTATTTCATCATCAGTAAATGATTCCTCATTATCGTTTGGTTCAACCTGTTTATATAATCCTTTCATTTCTTCTTTCAAAACATAATACCATGTTTGTTTACCGTCTATTCTTCTATGTTTCCTATCACATTTATCCTTAATACTCATTTGAAAGTTTTTGTCTTTCATGTCTGATGGTTTGCAGAATAGAGCATTTTCACACGTCATACCTGCACACAATTCATCATAATGTGTATTTATCCATACATCTAAAGGATTTGATGATAATTCAATTAAATCTTGTTTGGCTTCAGTCATCGGTATGATTCGTACATTAAATGATGAAAGGTCGTAATTGATAAAATACGTCAGTAAATTATCATAAAATTCCTTTGTGCATGAATCCATCAAATTCTTGAAGTAATCAAATTGACCCTTGAATTTACCATTAACTCTTAAAACTACGTATCTTCTGTCTCCAACTTCAATTTTGACAGG
This sequence comes from Trichomonas vaginalis G3, assembly GCF_026262505.1. Classification (NCBI taxonomy): domain Eukaryota; phylum Parabasalia; order Trichomonadida; family Trichomonadidae; genus Trichomonas; species Trichomonas vaginalis. The sequence goes on along the minus strand of NC_067207.1, from coordinate 5,086,834 downwards.
GTAGACGTTGTTAGTTACGAAAATGAAGTTTGCAACGTTCTGAGCTGTTCTTCTGGGTTGATTCTTTTCATTAATTCTTATCTCATTATCCGTAATAATTGATTTCAAAGCGTTGAAGTTTGCGAGTCTGTCTTCACCCACATTCTTGAGTTCATTAAGTACAAGAAACATTTTATTTTCAACTACTGAATTGAAATTACCCGTTAGCTCACTTATTTCGGTAATGTTTTTACATGAATAACCAGCGAGAAGTTCAGAAATAATGTCTGTAAATCTGTTTTTACCTGTTCCCTGAAGTCCTTTCAAAATAATTGCTGTTTCATTCTTGATTCCGGGATGTTGAATCATTGATGCAATCCAGCCGAGAAGGTATTTATACACTTCATCGTTATTATCACAAATGGCTTCTTTAATGAAATTCATAAACATCTCAATTTTTGAGTAATCTGGTTTTTCGAGAACGTTGTATTTATAACCTTGAAACGTTGAGAAAACATCTGGGGAATCAGATTTAAAGCAAACACCCTTAACGGTTAATGAAGACAATTGATTTAGTAGTACATCCCATGCTGTTATTGTTTTACCTTCTTCTTTAAATAATTTAATCATTTTGAGTGACTCTTTCATGTTTGACTGAAGAACAAATGATATTTGATTCATTTTGTCGTGGATATTATAGTCCTTTTGAATGAAATATTTATTTCCACAATCTACAAAACGGATTACACGTGATAAATCCTCAATTACTTCAGAACTGTTTTTATACTGATGATTTTCAGCCTTGCGTCTAATATCTGTTATCAAAAACGAGTCATCAAGTTTGATATCAAATGTTATTTTTGGCTTACGTAATAAAGGTAAAACATATTCATCATAATATTCCTTTTGATATAGTTTTAGAATCTTCACTAAAACAAATGGAGAAGTCATTAAATGTGCATATCTACTACGTGCTTTTTCAAAATTACTTTTTGCATTTTCTGTTAAACTGCAGAAGTTATAAACGTTATCGTATGCTTCATTAATTAAATGATTAGGTAACGAATTAATAGCTTGAAACAGTGTGAATAATGTTATTTCTTTTTCTAAATTCATGTTTCCACCGTCATTATGTACTTCAAAATCACAGATGCCATCAACTATGCTCTGAGCTAGTTTATCGTCAATGTTTACATCTTTGTTTTCATTCATGATAGTCTTTATTTCTTCATTCTTCTGTTCAACTCTTACCTTAATATTCAAATCATTTAATATATCATTCACTGTTCTAGTTAATGTTGAATCATAACTTCCACGAATGAATGAGTATGTATTGATTGGTTCTGTTGCATTCTTGCGAACTCTTGAATCAGCCATAACCACTAAAGAACGCTTTGAATCATCCATTGAAGTCATTATATCAATATCATAATCATTGCAGGAATAACATTTAATCATTCTGTTCGAAACTGCATAGAAGAAATTAGTGTTGCAATAAATGTGAAGACCTCCTGAAGCGGTTTTAACGATAACATCTTTATCCGAAAGTTTTGATAAAATGTCTTTTCTAACTGTTTCTTTAAGTTCATCATTGTACGATTTATTGATATCAACATCTATAATCGTTAAATTTGAAATTTTATTTACTAATAAAGCCATGCCAGTTTTCCTTCCTCTTCCTCCATCATGTTTGAGGTAGTTATGTAAATCAATCCTGTTTTCACCAATTCTTTCGTTGAGGGTTTTAGTTTCTGCCACAACTAATTCCTCAGCTAATGAATCAATAACTTTTTCATCAGAAACGATATAGTTGTTGCTGTTGTTTGTTGCTGTCATTTATATAGGAATAAAAAATAAAAACAATTTTAAAACTAACTTTATTTTTGGACTGCATCATATTTCCTGTGTTGTTGTCAAAATGTCATGTTGTCACACTTTTTCAGAGAAGTTAAATGACCTGGTAGCACATGGTAGCATGGTAGCACCTTCGGTTATTCAATAATTAATTCATAACTACCTTCCTCCTGTGTTGTTGTCAAAATGTCATGTTGTCACACTTTTTCAGAGAAGTTAAATGACCTGGTAGCACATGGTAGCATGGTAGCACCTTCGGTTATTCAATAATTAATTCATAACTACCTTCCTCCTGTGTTGTTGTCAAAATGTCATGTTGTCACACTTTTTCAGAGAAGTTAAATGACCTGGTAGCACATGGTAGCATGGTAGCACCTTCGGTTATTCAATAATTAATTCATAACTACCTTCCTCCTGTGTTGTTGTCAAAATGTCATGTTGTCACAAACTTTAGAACGGCATAATTTAAATTTTTATTTTTATCATAAATGAATACCCCACAAGCTCAAAATTTACCACGAATCATAACAAGGGAGGAAATGATAAAAATGATGCAAGAACATGTTAAAAATAACAAACCACTAAAATTGAGAAAATGTGGTTATGCAGTAATGATGGAAAGAGAGATGTTGTCGAAGAGGAATAAAAATTAAATTTGGATTGAGTTTAAAAATTCATCTTTATTAAATTCATCTCTTCCAATCAATTTATTTATTCTATTAAATTCTTTTATTTTTGCTTCACTCAGTTTAAGGATTGAACGGTAAGTTTCTAATTTTTCGATTATTTCTTTCCTCTCTTTATCGTTTTCAACCCCACCGCATTGTGGCTTCTTTTTGTAATAGCATATTTTTGATTTAATTCTGTTTAGTTTCTTTTTATATTCATCGTCTGGACTCTTGACTGCTTCGTTGTCACTCATTTCTTACGAAATAAAAAAATTAAATATTATTTAAATATAATGGAGTAATAAAATAAATCGGAATTTCTATTAATTTATTGTTAACCTCAACTAATGCATTGCCGTTAATATATCTAACAAATTCAGCTATTGTGTCAAATCTTCGTCTTCTTTTTGTCATTAATTTATCAGTTTTTCCATAATCGAGATGAATTAAAACTTTATTTCCTTGTTTAAAATTCATGAGCCCTGAATTAATTTGTTCACGTTTAACATCATTCAACCTTTCCATTTGCTTTCTAATATATTCCCATTCTTTTGAAATATCATTTTTCATTTCCACTGGTTTCATGTTTATTGTTCTATGCCATGTATTATTGTAATAATATACTAACTGTTGTATGATGGAGTCATGATTTCCATCCCAGTATATCTGACCGTTAACCCCTAACACATCTCTAAGAGTTCTCATTACCGCATCAACTATTTTATTATGAAATGTATATGGAGAGGATGAGAAGTAAAAATTAATTTGTGGGAAATAATGAGTCATAACTGCCTGAAATCCTTTATCACCATCACCCCTTATATTATCTACTCTTTCATGATCTAGTAAGTATTGAATAGCTCTTCTTGTTTCCTGTTCTGTTTTCCCTTTCACTGGAATGCAATATAAATATCTAGTGTTAATGTTAATGGCAAATAAATAAGTAACGTTTCCTCTTGAATATTCTAAATGATCGATTTCGTATGAATATGGATATGGTGCAAATGAAGGGCGACTAAATTTTTCCTTTAACGGTTGAATTTTTGGGTCAATTGGTTTATTTAATATCTTGAAATCCTTTTTAAAATCTTTTTGCTTCTTAAATGTTTGAAATGGATATAATAAAGTGAATGATGAAGGATTAACTGAAGGAGGAGGAGGTACTGTCGTTGGAGGGTTTGGTGTTGCAGGTGGTTTAATTTTATCTGCTTTGATTTTGGATTTCATTCCCCCCTTCATTAATTCTGGATGTATTCTATTCATTTGTTTTAAATATGCTGTATATAAAGGTTTGATATACTTTCCCGCTTCGAGTTTATGTTGAAGGATGAATTCCAAAAGTTGATCTTCATTTAAAAGTCGGGCTGAATATGGTTTAACTAATGAATCATAAATTAAAGCTTGTGCTTCATTTATGGTCTGAATGACCTGGGCGTTTTGCACCTTTTGTTTTTGTTCCTTTGGTTTTTGCGGCTCAGGATTATATAATTTATATAATTCATCAATATCTTCTTCTGTTAATACTTTATTTTTGAAATCTTTCAATTGTTTAAGTTGTGATTTACTTTTTCCCTTTGAATATTCATTATTTTTAATTTTGTCTTTAATTTTAGAAATTATTTTATCATGATATTTCAAAACTTCATTTTTATAATACGAATAATAATAATCCATATCATCACCCGTTATATTGTTATCATGTTTTTGGAGATATGATTTTAATTCATAATAATTAAGAAAATTTTGATTAAGTACTAAATCATCAATTAAATTTTTTAAATCTGTGTTATCCATTTATATAAAAATAAAATAAATGTTTTAAGGGTGCCCACCTCTTTGAATCATAGTATCAAAACCATCATTAACGGTTCCTTTTGTCTCTTCTGTGGCATTTCATTAAATAAATGGCATACAACATCCATTTTCACAACATACAGCCTTAGTGTGTGCTCCTGTTAATGCAGTCTTACCGATTGTTAAGCGAGTCATTGACCCGTTTTTAAGTTGTAAATTAATATTCTGACCATCGAAAATAACTTTATCATTTATTATATCCAAATAATTTTTAGGTGTTAATTGTTTATTTTGTCGTAAACTAACTCCTTTCATTTTTTGTGCAATCTTTTTAAAATCACTTCCATCAATTGAACCGTTGAATGAAGTATAACACTTAGGACATAAAGCAACCATGTTATCACCTTGTTTCTCAATTGCTAAACCCAATAACTTCTTCTCATGTGCTTTTTCTTCAGCTTTATTCTTTAATTTAGGTTTAAATTTCTCATCAAAACAGAAGAAATCAAAAGGTGCGAATTTGTAAATGTTTTTATCATAAAATTGTTTATCAGTAACAATTGCTTGAAATGCTTGAGTGTTAGGAAGATTTGGGTCGCCAGCGATTGCCCAATAAGATGAATCAGTATCACCTTCAATGAAATGAAAACGATTAACATTCATGCATTTATACATAAAATCATAAATGAAAACCAAATACCAGTATTTTGCGTTATCTAAAGTGAAGAATGCCTCTTGTAAACATGTATCACATCTATAAAATCTATCTTTAAGCATCACTTGATACGTATCTTCACCTATTTCTCTTATGTTTTTAAACTTATTTGACATACATGCAACGCGTGCCTTCTGTGCATTCATTATTTTAGTCTTTGCGTAATTTTGTGTATTCATTGCATCGTAACCATATGATCCATTAAGTGAAATCTTGCAAAATAAACTTTTTCCTTTATTTCCTTCTAATTCAGCCTTTTGTCTTTCGTTCATAAATTCGTTCGCAAATTCATTAAAACAAGTGTTTTTCGTAAATGTTAAAATTGATTGAATGTCATCAATGATAAAATGAAATCTGTCTATTAGATACCAAAGATAATAAGAAGAAAATGGTTGATATTGGTTGTGTGTTGATGCTAACTGAGTTAATTTCTCTGTTTCTGGTCAACTGGTAGATTGTTTGATTTCATGTAATTATACATAAAACTGCCAATTGTTTTTTCATCTGTGATAATATCTAAGTTTCTTATTATTGGTAAAAAGTTTATGTAATCATTAATGTATTTTTCATCAATGTGACCCTTTACTTCAGCCACGAATAAAGTATTTTTCTTCTTAATATTCCCAGTGCTTTTGCTTTCTTTGTTGCTGTATCACAAATGATAACACCATTCAATCTTCCCGGCATATACATTTTATGGTCAGTATATTGAATGAAATCATGAGGATTAGATGAAAATGATGAAGGATATAATGAATTAAAGTCAACACCAACGAAATGAGTCATAATGTTGGAAGTGTCCTCATTTGATACAGTTTTAGTTTCTGGATTATATGAAAGTTTATTAATGTGCGTGATTCCTTTAAGATTACTCTATGTTGAACATTTGATAAACCACCAGTAATTCCATTACGGAGGATGTGATAAGCTTCAACTGAATCTAGAGTCATTGGTAAATTATTTTTTAATGTATAATTTCTTAAATTGATTCTTAAACGTTGAACATCTTCATCTTTATTTGATTTTACGACATTGCAATAACAACACATTAACTGACAATTTTCTTTGGTATGTGGTTTTTCATTATCGATTCTATCTAATGTTGGTTTATTAGCATATGTAAACGCTTTACCACACATTTTGCATTTAGATGAAAGGATTAAATCGTGATAGTATTGATAGTCATCCATTGAAACATTGTTTTTAGTATCCCTTTCTGCTTTTTCATCTTGTTTCTTATATGAATCAATTTTATATTTCCAATACTTTTTTGTTAATTCAAAACTTGATTCCACATTTTCTTCTTCTGGATATGTTTCGTTAGGATTGAAGTTCTTATATGCTAACGCGTAACGAATCATTGATGCATTCGATGATAAAGAAAGATTATGAAGCATGTCAATTTTATAAACAAATGTTTCTTCAATAATTTTATCAATTGGGTCAATCATAATTTCAACATCTTTATTGCAATAATGAATAAAATATTCTAATCTATTCTCAAAATTTTTAGCATCATTGAGATATATTTGATAATCTGAATCGGATATTGTTTCTTGAGTTAATGCTGAATAAAATGAATCTTGTGAATGGTTCCTTTATATAATTCTCTTCGTAATTTCCCATGTGATGAATTGATAAGGGAAAAAGGATTTAACACGTGATTTATTGTTTCCGAAATCTTGAGTGAATTGGTCTAATGTTCCACCCGCTATATAATTTCTGATGTCAATAAATCTTAATTCATATGGACAGTTTGTTTTCTTTACAATGATTTGCTTAAATTGAGAAGAAGAACCCAGCATTGATTTTATTTTCCATTTTGCAGTGTTTAAATCACGAAGAATTAAATTTAAATCAAACTTTCCCGAATTAAAACCTATGATATTCACTTTATTGAATTCCTCATCTAGAAGTTCTTTAAATGCTTCCTTCTGTTTTTCATTTAATGTATGGGACAAAGTCCCCGCCGTTTGGTCCGTTTGCGGCTTCATTAATTCTTCATATTGTTCAATATTTGATTTAGCAACTAATGAACAGGTTGAAAATAAAAATTCAATCCAATCAGAGATGAACGAATCACTTGATGTTAAGCAAAAATTCCTCGTAAATGTTTTATCACGGTCTACGACCTCGCCGCTTCGGTCTGAAAGACCTTCAGGACTCAAAGAGTCCGTTTGCGGCTTTATTTTGACAGTTGATGATACCATAAATGGTTTTAAGTAAGCGTTCAAAGTTGCACATTCAGAAAGTTGAAGTTCTTCTTTAGTCTCTAATGTTTCGAAGTCAAAAGTAATATAATATCTTGTTGGTTTATAATATTCCTGCAAATTGTGAGCTAATAGCCATTGATATATCTTCTGTTTCGTGATATGTGGTGCATATGGTTGTTGTGTGTTTTGCAATTGAACGTCTTGAATTAATCTTCCATTATTTTCTTTACATTTCTCACAATGTTTTAAAAATCTTCTTTGGTTTTTCCTTTCTGGGTCATCACGGATAGAATATACTTCTTCTTTGCAAAAGGGGCAAACTTTATATCCTGTGAGTGCTTCAACGTCTGTAATTCTGTCAGCGTGAAGTTTTCCACATGGACTCTGTGTTAATAAAATATTTACTGTTTCAAATTCTGGATCTATCATTATTGATTCCACTAATGGAAAGTCTACCTTATTTATGTCTACGTCTTCTGGTTGAGGGTCACAATAATAAAAATCAATATTAACGTTTAACATTCTTGCTAACCTCTCACTTTCTGATGAAATGTCAAATCCTTCATATGCATCTATGGCTTCATTTAAATAACTTCTACGAGTTTTAGGATTAACACCATCAGGAATGTTATAGAAGCGTTTAAATAACCTTCTACCTTCGGCTCTTATTTGATTATCATTCATTTTAGCTGTTCCGTTTTTGTTCATTTATGTAAGAATAAAAAATTAAAAAATAAATAAAAATAAAGTTTATTTTTTTAAAGTCCAGGGCTAAAGTCCATAAAATGAATTAAGAACACATAAATTTTTATCATCTGCGACGTGACGAATACATTTTAATTTACTCAAGAATGCGTACCCTGATACATTAAATCTAATTCCTGTCTTATTTAATTTCACAACTTTGAAAAGGAATGTATGAATAGCTATAAAATGATGAGATGATGTTTTATGGGTTGCTTCCATTTTTTCTGAAATAAATGAATAAATATAATGTTTATAAGTTTTCATATCTTTTATTTCTTAATAACGAATGGTATAGACCTTTCAACTTCGTCTTCCTTCGGTGCTGTTCTTTCATATGAAACATTATTGTATCTTCAATAATGAAACCACAATCGCATAAAATTTTATATGTACCAATTGTTTCTTTTGATATTTTATCTAACAAATCAAAAACTTTATCAACACCTGTACATTTATTTAAATAATAATTTGTGTAAATATCATGGTCTTCTTTCTTAATCGTATTTGTTGCATATGTTACATTTTTCAGTGCTTTTTTGAATTTTTCAGAATCAAGAGGAGGTGAAAGTAATATACATGGATAATCTCCATCGTCAATAAATTGTAACTTATGTTTATGAATAAATTTTGTGCCTTCTTCTGAAAGTGTTTCATCTATTTCACCATCTAATAAATTTTTAGTAGATTCCAAAAAGTAATTTTTATATCTTTCTTCATGAGATTTTTGAACTTCTGATTCTGAAGCTGGGATATTCATTAAACCCTCTACTTCATTCTCATTATATTTTTCAACTTCTCTTAATTCCTTAATTTTTTCATCTATTTCATCTCTTATTTTTTCCAGTCTTTCAATTTCATCATATTCATCATCTTTAATCCGTTCTTCATAATATTCAGGGAAAACATCAGGTTCTTTAGGTTTTTCTTCTTCAGATGTGGGATATAAGAAATTTATAACATCATCTTTATTCATTTTTCCATCATAATCTAAATCATTTAATAACTCCGCGAATTTTTGACAATTTCTTAAATAATATTTATTAACTTCATAACTCGCCTCCTCTAATATATCCTTTATTTCCTCGTTTGTGAATCCCAATTTTTTAACGTCGTTAGTTTGACACTCATTTTCATACGAATTAAAAAAATAAATTATTCAAAAAATGTAAGACATGAATTTTTAAAGTTTATTTTTCATTCATGAATGATAATTATATCTGATTTCTTTTATTCTCTCGTACATACTAGATTTGAAGAATTCGGAACTTTTACCATAATCTCCTAAATGTTTTCTTATCCCCAACGTGTGCCAGTTATTATATGAAACTGAATAAACTTTATCTTTATCTTTACACCTTTCATCACTTCCAATATATTTATATCTCAGTTTTGATTTTGCATTTTCATAATCATTAACGTTTAATAATTCACAGTCTTCCTTTTTAAATTGATGTTTAAGATATTCAGGATTTAATACTCTACGTTTATATGCTCCTAACTTAGTTCTAAAGGTTTTTCTACAAAATTTAGGAATTCCATCCTCTTTAATGTCATCAATGATTTCCATTTCATTATTTTCAATTTCTTCTTCTCGTTTATGAGGTCTTTGATTATGACTCCATTGATTCCATGAAATTAAATATTCTTTATCATTATATTTATACCTCATTAGCTTATTTTGGCTTTCATATTCATTTAATAATTCACAATCTTCATTTTTAAATTGAAGTTTAACCCATTCAGGATTTAAACAATGTTTAATTAATCGCGGAATATCTGACATCATCTATATATAGCTTCTTTTATAAAAGATAAAAAATAAATTATTTTAAAATTAATGTTAATTTTTTTAATGATTTATAAATAAATATATTTTAATGCATCGTCTATATATAGATGCAACAAAAAAAGTCACACAACCCGCACTCATATACTACTATGTATAACTAGAATTTTTTAAAAATGCTTAGGTGGTCTGATGCTAATGTATTTCTGAACGACTTATAATTTTGATTTTTTTTTTCATTCTAACAACAGGATTGATGCATCATTGAAAATTAATGTAAAGCAACATATTTGATGGCCATATCATTCCGTCGAAAGTATGCTCTTATAATAATCTGAATAGTATCATATGATTCTCATGCAAATTTACTTTTGAATTCATTAATGAATGGCTTGATTTTTGTTTAGATATTGGTGGGTTTGCTGTTATATTTATAAAGATTTGTCAGCTCTTTGATTACTTTTTATTGCATAATCAAGAGGTGTAATTCCTAAAACCAATTTTCGTGAAATAAGTCAAACAGAGGGAAGAATCAACATATAAAAATGAATTCAATATCTTATTAAGCATGAAGCTTCATCTTTACCTAAGCATTTTAATTATTTACTGAATGAAATTTTGCAAAATCAATCTGATACATCTTAATTTTGAAGAGGGATAAACTCATCATTGCCTTTCTTACGCAGTGTACAATGATAAATATAATGAGATTCGACTTTTTCATTGTCATCAATGATAATGTTCAATTGTCTATCATATTGAAACAACATTATCACGATACTTATATCTCCTGATAATTATATAGCTTATTATATGCATTTAAATGATTAAAAGGATAGCAAAGTTTATTCATAATTCAGATGACTTTTGAATATATAATTTTCCTCATGAAACATAATATATTAACACAAACCTAAATATATCATAGCGAATGGTATATAAAACTTATTTTTATAACTAACTTTGTCTGTTATAGGAATTTGTTCAAGAATAGAGACTACAAGTCTTCCATTACCTTCCCAAACGCCTGAAACATACTTAGCATCTTCAAATAAATACTGGCCTGTCTTTTGGAAAGCGTATGGTTGAGTGTCTATCGGATTATAAAAATCATCATGCGCTGTAATGTTATCAGGAGGGATTATCGCATCTTTTTCAAGAATCCATGAACTCCCTCCTCCAGAACCTGAGTTATAATCCATACTAGAAAATCCGCCAAACCAACCGCCGCCAGCGCCAACAATATCACTATATTCGTTATATAAATGGACACCATTTTCATTCCTTGACCCGTGTCTTCTAGCAGATTCACCAGAACCAAATGTGAAACCAAATGTAGAATTTGCAACGTAATTTCCATTATAAACACTACTTTTAAACCATCCTTGAGCTACTTTACCGCCACCAGCACCTCCAGAACCATCATCGTATTCTCCATAATCTCCATCTATCGTATCGCAACCACCACCTCCACCCACTAACACTCGATGCCAAAGATCATTTTTAACAAATTTTAAGGCAGTTTGGCCGCCTCCACTTCCAGATCCGTCTGGATGATTTGCAGATTTACCTCCACCGCCATATCCTCCGATTATCATATTTTCCGGATAAAAGCATTCATCAGAATCATATAAATGTGGTCTTCCTCCGAAGATTCCTTTACCACCGATTGTCGCATAAGCAAACGTTAATTTTTTTAACAAAATAGTACCACTCACATATCCACCTGCACCACCAATACTTCCTCTTTGATAGCATATTGTATTGCCGTTTACTTTTTTAACATCATCATCTGAAATACAACCACCTGTTGGTAATCGGTAGGAAGAAACTCTCTCTTTCGAAGTGCCTCCAGATGCGCCATATGCTTCAATTTTGTATTTTCCAGGATAAAATTTGATGAAATAATCTGTACAATCTGATGCACTTTCGCAGGGATAATCGAATGTATACTTATTTTTATCGATTGTAACAGGAAGAGGTGATCTAGTTTTGGATATATCATTGACACCGTATTTTATCATTCTTCAATCGCGACATTTTTTTCATTTTAAATGGAAATAATGACATATTTTGTGCCATTAAAATAGTTCAATCTATTTTCATTTCATCATACTCATGAATAACCATAAAAATCATTCATGATCGTTGGATAAAATGAAACAATAAAGAAAATTGATTGGGCCATTGAAATATTTTCAAATGATAATTCAAAAGCGGATCAAAATAAAATTGTTTTAAATTAATTAATATCAAGATGAGAGTATCAAATATTCGTAATATTTATTTTTTTTATGAGATAAAAGCTCATTCTGTTTGCATCAAATTAGAGGAAACCGCATCACGATACTGCCAACATCGTAATATGCATGCTTAAGGCTTAATACTCTTTATTTAGAGAATTTTTATAGAATTCTATAAAATTAAACATCATAACAAATATGGAATGTAGTTCATTTGAATGTATGTATTCAATCAAATTTATATTTCTTATAATAATCTTTGAATTAAACATCGAGTAAGGGATTCATAACAAATTCATTCATAAGCAACTTTTTGAAAAGTTTTTTGCATTTGATTGTGGTGAGGATTTCTAAAAGAATGCATGAAAACCGAATTTAATAGATTTCCGGATGCAAAGTCAAAGAAATTTTTAGTATTTAAACTATTAAACATGCATCACTTATGAATGGAAAAGGAACAGTAAACATTAATAATAAAAGATCTTTTTAGGCAGATTAGTTTAGAAAGTCTCATGCCAACTCTGAATAAAATGGTAGATGATTTATCGGGCTTTCAAAATAATATCATCCCAGTTGTTATTCTTATCTACTTTGTTTAGGAACAACAAAGCTTTGTTGATTATTAGAGGAAATTCAGTCAAATTACTTGTGCATATAGTTTTGATATATGGAAAAGCGGCAACCCATGATCCATCAACATTTTGACGAGTGACTAAATATTCGATAGGAATAGTTTCAGCCTTTATTGCATGCGATATTAATTCTGGATTTGAATTACTCCATGAGAAAATAAATGATAAAATGGAATAAATTAATGAAATTATGAGGGAAAATAATCCAATGCTATTATTTTCAACTTGCTCTATTTCGTCTTTATTCTCATTTTCGAATTGATGAGTTAATGGACTCTGTTTTTGAAATAATTACCACTTGGCTGCAATTTTCTTCAGCAATTGAACCTGAGATTTCTATTTTTGGAATAATAATCACCTGATTGCATTTATCTTCAGTATTTGAATATTGTAAATTTTAAACTTGAAATCATATTCTTTGCGTCTGTCTTCCAAAAATTGAATTTACTGAAAGGTTAACACGAGAAGAATATGATTTGAGGATTCATTAATTTTATTTGCAGGATTTCAAATAAAGATATATGTAAATAATAAAAATACTAACAAAATCTTTTAATCATATTTAATAACAAGATTTCCATCAGGTCCCCATTCAGCCTTAACATCATTTGATTTCAACACTTCGTATCTTTTTTCTATTACAGGTTTCTTTGCTCCAAGCAGCGATTCCTTCTTTGTTCTAGTTAAGAATATAATTACTTCACTAGATTCATTGGAAATCGCCGCACATTTTGCTGCATTTTTATCCAAAATCAAAGCAGAAATCGGAGTTTCAGTTAATTGTACAGAGAATTCGAAACTGCAGTTCCTGAAAACGTAGCAAGTACCATTCACAGCTACAATACACACGTTCTGGCACACAGAAACACATCTATTTGTCAATGTCGCCCTTGCCAATTCTTCTGCAACAACTTGAGCCAATTTCGGATATTTAGAACCAACGTAAGCGATTCTTAATGTTGCTGGAGCTCCAATCATGTCAACGCCACTGAAAGAAACACGGTTGGTAAGCTCAAACAGCCTCTTTAAAACAATATTTCCATTTGCGACTGTTACGTTTTCGTCAACAATTTTATCGAAACTTTGGAAGAATTCTTGGAAATGAATTCCAGAAACAATTGCGAAAATTGTGTTGACGTGTTGATGCCTTTGATGCGAGACCATTTCCCTCATGATCTTCAAGAGAAGGTCATTGGTGTTCGTAGTCTTCTCCCATAAGTCAAAACCATTCAGTAAAATGACAGTTGACAAATATCCTTCTTCTGAATTTGACTTCATTTTTGACACTAAAAAGTCAAAAAGATTTAGAAGGAAACTTGACGGGAGAGTGTCTGGTTGGGCCACAAATACCATGGAGAGAAGGAATTTCTCAGTTTCAGTCATCGGGTGCCTGTTTGAGATGAAAGGAGTGACAATATTCTGGGCAGTCGAAATTGGAGTCGCCATCATGGAATTGGCACATGCAAGAGAGGCTGTATCGCGGATATGTTGACTCTTGTGGTTGATTAGCTGGGAAAGAAGTGGTAAAAAGTAGGAACCGTTGTAATCAGGGGAATATCTTGGTTTTGTAAAGGAAAATGAGGTGGAAAGGATTGTCCATGCAATAAAATGCATGCCTGCAATATCTTCTGATGATTCGAATATGTGGTGGCCGGTCAATGCTTGGTTTTTATAGAATAATGTTATTGTTCCTGGAGAATCTCCATAAAAAACTAAGTTTGAGCCACATTTATCCGAAATTCCTGGTGGAGTGTTTTTTACTGGTACTCCTGGAAGTAATAACCTGAAAATTATGTATTTGGCTTGTAAAATTTTTGAATTTGAGTCATCTAACTCAGAATCAAGCCTTAAACGAGCTATAACTTGTGATGATCGGCCAACATCAATGGTCTCAAGCGAAAATGTTGTTTCTTCGAAGCATTCTTCAGATGGATAAAATTTCTGAGCTAAAGGTGGGGCAACTGACAAGCAATCAATGATATCTGATGACTTAAGGCTATATACAAAATATTCACCGCTGGAATATTTAACAATCAGGAAAGATTGCTGTTCATAAAAATAAACTTCTAAAACTTTGGTGTTAAAGCCAGGATACCTGACAATAATATCTGTCCATTTGATAAGAGCTATCGATCCATCCTCTCCAACAGCTAAAACAGACTCTCTTCCGCCGATTTTAATCGGTAATCTGATAAAGCTTTCAATTGACGATGCAAGAGCATCAATAGTGCGAATAGGTGTCTCAGATATATCAAAATAAAACGATACTGTCCCGTCAGCGCCTCCTGCATAAATCATTAATTTTTGCTGACGGTATTTAACAGGAATTGAGTAAATACATGTGATCTTCGACTGTGATTTGTGAGATACTTCAACTTTTTCCAGCGAAGACCAGTTGAAAACCTCAATTTCGTGGTTATTTTTGTTTAATGTTATTATATTGTCCGAAGAACCTATAGGAATACTGTATTTTGCAACAAACTTCACAGGCGTGAATGAAAATTGCGATTCTTTGTTGAGATATCGAACAGATTTTGAAGAATGAGGGAAAACAAAGCCAAATTCAGGCTGAAAATCAAATTTCCCTGAGACAAAAGTGTTTTCGAACTTGTATTTCTCAATGTTTTCGATTTTAATTCGGTCAAGTTCTTTAGAATGAGAAATATTTACGACAAAGAAGCATCCGCCGAATGTAACGAGGCACAAATGCTTTTTTGTAACCCAATATACGTATTGGATCGAATCTGATTCGTCTAATTGTAACTCATAATCTTTTGAGTTTCCTCTTTCGTATAAAACCGAAAACATATTGCGTTTAATTCTTACTACACCGTATGGCGTTGAATAGTAATTCTCGAAAATGTTCGAAGAAATGTTTTGAATCTTTTTATTTGAAATAACTTCGTTGTTTTCGAATTTAATCTGCCTAATGTTGTTATTTGTAACTACAACAATGCACGACTCTGATACGTAAACACTATTTGCAGATGTCATGTAAGAAAAAGAGACCAACGATGGAATTGAAATTGAGCACAAAATTGATTGAGTTTTTGTATCAAAAAGATCTGCTCTCTGGCCAATTGAGCATATCCAGACATGATTTATCTCTGTGGGCTGTATTGAAAGGAATAAATTTCCTGATGGAACAATTTCTGGGTATTTACAAATGCAACTAGTATCGGTAGTTCTCCATTCGCATAATGTTCCGTCATTTGATATTGATAAGAATTGCTTTCCTTGTAAACCGTTAATTATATCTGAAACATTGCTATGATGACCAATAAGGATACTAACTGATTCAATTTTCGTGTTATTAATACCAAAACAGACTAGTGGGCCTTCCATTGTGCCTGCAACGAACACTTTTTCAAATGAAAATGGTTCTTTAGAGAAAAAATTCGAATTATGGATCCAACAACAGCAAGTATAGTGAAAATCAGATGGAAGGGGATCATCATTTACAACAAAGCCGACTTGAATAGGCCGACTATTATCCATCTAAAAAAAATTTTTTATGAAATTTTTGATTTATAAAATATTCCGCGATAATTAGAAAAATTGAGATTATTGTATTCAATATACGGAAAATTAATAAATAATTTTATTTATGAACTCTTTAGAGCAACTTGAGCCAGTACCATTAGCAGAAAACGAATCAGATGTTCCACCAATGGCTCTTCAGTTGATGGATATATCTAGTTTAAAGTCTACTCTCATTCAATTTTTTCTAATAGCTTTAGCACCATTACTCTTTGCGTATTTCTATCCAAATAAATACAGAGTATTATCATATTCGCAGTTACAACCAGAATCACTTGAAAATCCATCAAATCATTTCCTTTTTATCATACAAAATCTTGATGTTTATCATGACTCAATAAGAGCGTCATTTCAACTTTTCAATCAAAATAAGAAAATCGAAACAATGAATTTAACAGCCAAAATATCTACTTTTAACCGAAAAATGCATGAATCAAGTCCGAAAATTTACGAAACGGATATAGTGACTAATTCAACAATGCCAAAGGAAGTATTTTCAGCTCTACTCTCTGATACACGTGTTGTTAATATCGATATTTCTTTTCCTCCTAATTCATCTGCAGTTTCTCGTATAAACTGCTTCATAGAATACACGCCAAGCCCAAGAGTACACTTCGAACTAGCTACAAATCTATGTATTTCCTTGATTTTAGGTTGTTTATTTTATAATATTTACATTTCTATTGAAAAAACGAAATACATCAGACCAGCTCAGTTCGTTACAGAATTTTTACTTGCTCTGATACTTATATCAAGTATTCCTGTTGATATTTTACGTCCTTACGTTTCAAATGTTTTTATTTATGTTATGAAGTCAATATTTAATGTATTAACATCGGTATCAATCATGTCATGCTGTGTATGCTATTTCTACATGATTATTAATGTAAATAACCAAAAACAAGTCAAATATACAATAATTTCTCTTTTAATCATTGGATTTTCAGCTATTATATCAATATATAACTCTTTGTGGGAGACATTGTTTTCTCCTGGTTCAACTTCTTTTGTTTTTTACAAATCATTTTTTGAAATTTTGATGTTTCTTTGTATATGCATTTATTCTTCGTACATATCATCGCAATCATCTGAAGATCGTAATTCTGCAGTATACTACTGCTCAATTACTTGTTCTTGTGCAATTTTACTTTTATTAGTTGATACGTTAGAAAATTTAGAATGCTACAACTCCAATTTAGATTTGTCATTTGGTGTAAGGAGTGCTACCAAGCTTGCCGTATCTTTTACAATGACATCTTTGCATTTTCCACAAATTGCGGTTAAAAAAGGTGGTCGGACCAAAAGAAGAAGGAATCAATACAGAAGACAATCCGCGCAAAGCAAATACTCCGTTGACAACATTTTCCCTGAAGATGAAGAAGAAAGTGCAAATGAGAACAAAAGTGAGGAAATTAAGACAGAAGAACAAGAGGAACAGCCCAAGGAAGTTACTGATCTTATTTAATTTTAGAATTTAGAGATATTATTTTTAATAATTTGTAGATTTATTCAATTTTTACATGTTTTTGATATTTGTAATTGTATTAGAATAAAAATTTGTTACTGTATTTTATGATTAAAAAAAAAATTGTATTTTATATGAGCATCCATTGTAATTGCAACAAAATGTATGATAATATTAGCGTGGTTTAGGACTTTCAAGACAATTTAATTTTTTTCATTCGATTATTTTTTTCACAAAAGTTCCCTTTTGACAGTGGGTAATTTATGATTTTGTCTACAGAAACAATGACAGATATTAGTTTTGTAAAGTCCAGAGGATTATACTTATTTCAACCAATTCAATGTTTGAAAGCAACAATCTAGAATAATACTTCTTTATCTCTGTTATGCAAAAGGTCTTTTTGATATATTCGAACAATCAAAACTAACTATTTAGAGATAGATTGATTAAAGGATGACCTTACAATTTCTAGCGTGAAATAAGGCATCATATTTTGGGCCTACCTGATATCAACCATTTGAAGCTTAACTCTGAGACCAATGAGAAAAATTATTAAAATTTTCAGAATTTTTGACCTGAATTAACCAACATAAATTATATTATCTGTTCATATAACATGATACAGTCATATTAGATTAAATTTATATATAAATAACTTTTTATTGATTTTGATAATATCTGAAAAACCAATTAGTCAAGGTACTTGATTCAGTCTTAACGTTATAACTGATATCGAAAACATCAGGATGTTCTTGATAGTAACCATGCAAAAAGTCAATTAAATCAATCATATTGCTGGCCATGAAACAATTTCCATAATCGCAATAAAATAAAGATGGAGGATCATTTACATATTTGAGCATTATCTGGAGAACTTCTTCATGGATTTGACTTAATTCAGGATTAACTAGCAATTCCTTACAAATTCCTATGACGAACGTATTTAATTTTGTCTTCATATTGTCGAAATCAGATAACAATGTCTTTGTTTGTTCCAAATCTTGACTATATTTAGCAAACATAATTTCGCAATCGATCAATGTACATTTATTGAGTTCAAGGGTCTTCAATTTATTGAACATCTCAACAGTATTCTCTTCGGGACCTTTATGATAAATTATTGCACCAATTAATAATGCAATTCCATCATATAATTCTTTCTTGTAGCCGTATGCATGCAAAAACTTGTTAATTTGATCCAAAAACCATTCCAAGTAAATATGATATCTTTCAAAGTTTACCATTCCGCATGCAAACAAAACTCTTGATATTATATCAAAAATAACTGATTCATAAGAATATTCTTTGAGTGAAGAAGTTATAACTTGTGGTATATAGCCTGGAGAAACATTTTCTGGGAATAAATTGTTTATTGCGGCGTAAGCAATCATGTTGAATATGGCTAAATATCCTTGTGCATGTTTTATATATTCAATAACCTGTTCAGTAGTTGTAACAAATGGAATTAATACAATATTCGAAGAATTTCTTTCGATTTCTTCTTGATTGTCATAAAACTTTTTGCAAACAAGATATTGCTTCGTGTCCAAAATGCATTTCTGAGAAAATTCAGCTAAACAAGAATATATTGGATGATCGATTTGTTCGAAAGTTGAAAAGATTTCGACAAAAATGAAATACGAATCGATAAATTCTTTACAAAATTGTCGTGTTTCAAACAGCTGACTGAGCATTATAACTAAAATATCGTACAAATTAGGTTCCAAATGATTTCTTTTTATCAAAACCAAATTCATAAATAATTCCATGCACCGAGCATAAAATTGAAGATTTCGCCCACTTAAATCATCCACAGAAAATTCATCACTTTGTTCAGAATTTTGATTTTCGGTTTGTTCAGAATTTTGATTTTCGGTTTGAATTTGTCGAAGGACCGGAATATTGTTCAGAACGAAAGTCATCTTGCTGAAGATCAATTCGAACACGTTGTTTTCAAATTCAGGAGTTTGTTGCGGATCGAATTGTGTTTCAAGCAAAATTGCTACATATAGATCCAAAACGGCGTGTCCCATGTCCAAAACATTTTGTGTTGGTGATTCATTGAACAATTCTTCCAAATTAAATTGTTCGATAATTTTTATTATACTTATCTTCAAATTTATGCTTAAATATCGACCATTAATTGTGAACAACAACAAATAAATTATATTTAACTCTATTTGAGAATTCTGCATCAATTCGATGATTCTGCCAATGAAATCTTCATATTTTTCTCCATGGTAATCGATCAAAGCATTTGAAACAAATTCAAATCCGTATTGAATGAGATCAGTTTTTTCGAAACAGAATTCAAGTATTTTGTCATAAATAGGAGCCAATGTATATGGTCTCATTGTATTTGCACGTGAAAAGAAAAATTTCACTGAAAATTCATCGCCAGAATCAATGGCAAATGAAAATGAATTGGATATTAATTTACTAAAATCGTTATCAGAGAACCCAGGAATCTCATGGAAATAAGAAACAAGTAATAATAACCTTAAAATGTTGTTATTTTCAGATAAATTCCAATTTTCGTCGATTTGATTGCATAAAGTAGTTGCTGCATCTAAAGGATTGGAACAGTAGTTCAAAAGTCTGAAATCTGACACAATTGATTCGATTTGATCAAAATCCATATCATGATACAAAGATAATAAGAAATTGATGCAAAAAATAACAATTTCATCGGAAATTGTGGGTTCCTCGTTGCTATTTGATTCTTTCAGCGATCTAACTTTGTTCCAATCAAAACATGAAATAATTGTTGGGAAAAACTTGATGTAATCGAAAACAGAGATTTGATTCAAGTCGAATGGGATGTTTGGGAGATATTCTAATAATAAATATGTCTCTGATGACTTAATAAATTGATCAAAAACAAAATTCTGTAAAATTCTTGCATTGTACAATTCTAAACAAAGCTTTATAAGCGGGGATGCAAGTTCTGCTATATTTTTGTTGACATTTGTAAGATTTGCGTACGTTTTAAAATAAAAAAGAATTTTGGATAATACATAGAAATAACGATTAACTTTAGCACTATCCTGTTGAAAATTTGATATTTGAAAGAGGTTTTGATTAATTTTTTTGAAATATTCGAATAAATATGTTGGTTTTTCTTTAAAAGATGGATTTGAAATAAGAATTAGCAAATGTAATTGCTTGCAATCGTCTGGGAGTGTATTAAGGTCTATAGCTACTTTGATTGTTTCAAGCATTTCGTAAAGCGATTGGCATCGTTCGAATTGCAGGGATAAGTAGTAATCACGCATGTTAATCATCACACAAAATTTGAAATCTTTACTTAATTCTTCATTTTCAAACGAAAAACCTCGAGATGAATTGGAAAGGATTTTTGCAATAATCAATGTCTTGAGTTTTGTGACTTCTTTGGGATCTATGTCAAGTTCTATTCCAGTTTTTTCCGGAAAAAGATGGATATATGAAGCCATAACCAAGTCAGAATTTTCTGGATTTCGAAATGCATTAAGAAGGTATTCATTTAAACGATAGGTATTCGCAACATCATTTTCTCTCTGTGACGCACACAAAGCTTCGTAAAATTCTTGAATGTTGGCCATATTAAACTGTATTTTTTGAAAAATTGAATTTAAGGGGGTAGGTTTGAATAGTTGTAAATTTTTTTTTAAAAATCACTTTATATCTTCATAAGCGCTATGAGCACAGTCATAGTCAGAGTAAGTATTGACAAAGTTTCAACGATCACACTATTCTACGCATGTTTGTCAGTTACTAACAAAAAAATTACTTAAAATTGAATTAAGTCATTAAGTGCATAGCTAGGTTTTGCGAAAATGGTAGAAATGATCATTGCAACAATTTCCCCATAAAAATAAGAGAACATAATTTTAATACACAGCAATAACTTACAATTTACATAAGTTTTGAAATATGGAGTTTTTTTCACATCTGTCATTACTACTACAACCATTGATGATACGTCCTATCAATTATTTCGGTTTGAGCAATTCTTTTGGAAAATTTTCCGCGAAATTTGAGCCTAAGGTGGTTAAATTTCGCGATCAATCAAAAACTAAAATAGACATGCTATAAAATTCATATATAGGTCAGGTAAGTGGGGCTTCCAGGGGCTGCGCCCCTTCTAGCCCCTAAAAAACCTAGAGGAGGACTGACCCCAAGACTCCGATGAAAAAGAAAGATATTTAAATAAAATAAAATTTTTTAATCTTAAATATAGGGTGTCCAAAGGTGTGTTTAGCACAAACCTGAATACTGCGAATAGAAATAAACAAGTTACATATATATAAAGTTTATTTAAATATAATCACCATTGGATTCAATCACGCGTTCGCAGCGATCGATCCAGGCTTCAAAGACACGCTTTAAATCATCATGAGAAAATTGCTCAAATTGCTCTCTTACAAAATTTTCAAGATCATCTGGACTCGCGAATTCGCGTCCTTCAGCTCTCTTTTTTAGCGTGCCGAATAAATAAAAGTCAGAGGGTGCAATATCAGGTGAATAAATTGGGTTTGGAACAACTTTGACATTGTTTTCCACCAAGTAATTCATTACCTTATGACTTTTGTGAACTCTTGAATTATCAAAATGAATTGCAAACTTTTGTTTTTGTTGTTTGGATTTCTCAAACTCATCAGAATTGATAATTTGAGTAAGAACATTGTCAATTAGATACTGAGCATTCATCGTATTAGGTTTTTGAAGAATATCAATTGCGATGATGCCATTCACGCCCCAAAAAACCGACAACATCATCATTGGCGTGTCAATTTTTTTCTTCGGGAATGTTTGCGGATTTTCATCCTTCGGGATCCACATGATTTTGGCTTCTGTTGCATATTGAAACCAAGACTCGTCCCCTGTTACTAAAAAGCGAAACTTCTTGGATTGATACGCACCCAATATAGAGAGGAGCTCTTTCGAAGATTGGACTCTAGATTTTTTTTGAACTGAATTAAGGTTGTGCGGAACCCAACGTGTATACGCTAGTTTGTAGTTCAAATAATTGTGCAGATAATAACTGACTGTTGTATGTGGTATCTTTGTCATCTCCTCTATCCTTCTGAGTGATGCTCTTGGGTCTTCATCTAGCGCTTGAAGAATTGCTTTGATTTTTCTTTGATCCGGCGATTTTTTGTCAATTTTTATGATGGGCGCCTTTTTGTTCATGAAGTGATACATCCTAACATGATACGTTACAGTGGAATAGCTAGGAGCATCCATACCGAAGCATTTTACCAATGTCTCGTAGATTTTTTTACAGTCTTTGCATTTTTTTGCAAGAGCGAGGATGTTTTCTTTATGATTCATTAAAAAAATGAAAAAAATCCCGCCAAAATTTCCCGCGAAACCGCCTCTTGTCTCAAAATTCATTTTATATCCCGGCATGGCGCCAAAATACAACATACTCATCATATACATATATTCATATTTTTTATTATATATTTATAATCAGCATATATCTCCTTTAATAGTCTCATATAGAGCGCTGTGCTAAACGCACCTTTGGACACCCTATAGTTTTTTACTCAGTATAATCTGAGTCTTTAACATCTTCAAATGTTTGTTCCTCTTCATTATCCGAAGATATAATTTCCTCGACTTCTTCTTCGTCATCTGGTGCTACGTGTCTAGCTATAAATACTTTGTAGAGTCCATCTGGAGGTGTCTGTATTATGAATGTGGTATCGTGTAAGAATACAAACTCAACATCCTGTTTGAATTGGCAATTTGAATGAGTGAATTCTGCCAATTTTATAGGATGTCCTTTGGTAGCTTTCGGGAAGCTTGAAATACTAACTTTGCTACCGTAGGGAACTCTTTCTGGTGTATCTAACGCTATAGTGGATATGACATGGAAATTGTCTTGAAATTCTGGTAAAGGTTGTATACAATATATTTTGACTGTCCTGGATTGGTAAAAAAGTATACGTAAAAGGACCTTTGCCCATACTCATCCAATTCTTCGAGATAGTTGTAGGTATTGGGATATATGCTGACATACTCAGAAATTTTCACATTTTGCAAATAAGTTTGCATATTTTTGGGGAAAAGTCTAATAAATTGGTCGATGGCTTGTAGTGCAATTAGGTTTGCTGTAACAGGCAAGTATTGAACAAACAAGTCCACGAGAACACCTGGGTCTTTAACTTCATTTTCAACTGGTTGCAAACTATCCATAACAGACTGAAACACTTCCGAATAATCGGTGTCGTCTTGAATTCCCCATTGGTTTTTGAGTTTTTCAAGGAGTTGAAGTCTTTTTTTAGCATATTGCCTGCGAACACGTTCAGATATGGTAGTGTTTTCTTCTGTATTTTCTGTATCTCCTGATTGAAATTGCTTCGCGAACGCGAGGTATCTCATCTGGGACCTTGTCGTCATCGATGACGCGCTTGGTTGTTCCTCTGTTGTTTCGTTTGTTTGTATGGTATTTTCTTGAGTAGATTGTCTTGAATTGTTGGACAATTGGTTTGCAATTGGAGAAGACTGTAAAACTTGTCCTGTTGTGTCTGGTACAACTGTATCTGTTGTTTCGTTTGTTTGTATGGTATTTTCTTGAGTAGATTGTCTTGAATTGTCCAACAATTTGTTTGCAATTGTATGAGGAAGTTGCTTTGGTATTATAGGAGGTCGTAAGGGTTTTGAGAATGGTGAGACATAAGTTGTAGGAACTTTAACTGCAGAGGTAGTCGACGAATTGTTTGCGACATTTTTTCTTCCTTCCATTATGAAAAATGAACTGTTTTTTTTTCGGACCACTCATAGAAAAGTTTGAAATAAACGGTTTTTGTCAACGGTAACCCCCTCTATTTTTTATTTTATTTAATAGTTACCGTTGGCAAACCGTTCCATCTCAAATATTGAATGAACTATAAACGTTTTTTGTTTTCTATATATACTTTTTTGTCCAACGGTAAAACTTTTTACACAACGGTTTTTGAGAGTCGTCGCCGTTGACTTTTTTGTAGAGCACTCAAAATAGTATAACTTTGTCCGGACAAGTAAGGGTCTATCGTCGCTACAGGAAAAGTTACAGGCGTTCCAAGGAAGTATACTTTGAGAAGCCTTTTTCCCCTTATAGAATGAGATAAGACGGTTATTTTACAAAACTGACAACACTTTGACCGAGTAGTTTTTTGTGCTGAACAAAAAGTGTCATATAAACATCTGTCAAAAACCGTTTTTTACTTCACTTAAAATGCCACGTAAGCTACGTAAGAATATACGTAAGAGGAAGGGAGCATTGAAACACCCAATAGTAAAACTGACACCACAACAACAGTTGCAACAACAAATGATGAATGACCCCACTATGTTGCAACAAATGTCAAGCAACCCTATGCTTTTAAACCGAGTTATTGGTGCACAGAGTGGAGGTTTAAGAGCGGCACTTTTAGCGAAAATGGCAGGCTATGGTGGAGCTGCAGACGGAACAGCTTATAACCCTCAAAGTCAAATGAATTTGAGTTCACTCAAAAATCAAATAACAGATGTCAAAAAGTCAAACATAGACATACAGAAACAAATAAGTGAAAACGAAAAGAAACTAGAATATGACAGACACACAAAGAAACTCAATGAGTTAAACGTAGAGAAAAAGAAGAAAGAAGAACAACTGAAAGAACTAAGTACAGAGGAATATGCGAAAAAAGTGTCAGAAAAAGCAGCAGAAGTAGCAAAAATGGAACAAGATGTTATAAATTTGAAAAACCATACTACTCAATATAAAGTACTGAAAGATGAAGAATAAAACAAAAAGCCCTGAAGACATATATGGATAGCGATGAGTATAAAAAAGAAGTTGAAGCAAATGTAAAGGCAGAAAAACTTTTACAGTTGCAAAACCAAACCGTACAGTATGAAAACTTAGCACAAGAAAGTAAAAATAACGACGCAGCCATGCAAAAGGCAATGAAAAGCGCAGAATATATAAAAGCTAATAATGACTGGTTAGATGCCCAAGCCAACGCTAAAGCAGCCCAACTTATAGGGTCAATAAGGACAAAAATACAAGCGGATGAAGACAGTTCAAATGAAGCTTTAATGAATGCTGACTTTAAGAATGCCTTCGAAGCTCTTCATAGTAAGGTGAAACTAGTGAACGACTTCTCATCTGGAAAGAAACTGAAGTCTGAAGGTTTCGACAACGAGTTAAGAGAAGTAGCACAAAATATGACGAAAATAACAGATGCAGCAACGAGACAGGCAGTTCAAAGTGCCTATGACGCCGTTAGAGCAACTGTTGTGGAAAGTCAAGAAAAAGAGTTACAACAGACCAAAACAGACCTAGTAAATGCTTTCTTAAAAACGAAAAGTCAGGTAGGACATTATGCTGCAGATGGAACATATGTGCCAGCTGGTGGAACTTATATACCACCAAACCCTCCAAGAGAAGCACCTGCACCAGGACTACCTAAAACATTTACATCGTCACATGGACACAGACACAGGCATGCACCAAAACCAACACAACAACCAACACAACAACCAACAGTTCAAAATCCAGCACCACAACAACAACCAAAACCAACAGTTCAAAATCCAGCACCACAACCAAAACCAGCACAACAACCACCTCCACAACCAGCACAGCAACCAACAGTTCAAAACCCTGCACAACAACAACCACAAACAGAGCAAGGACATAAAAGAAGTAGAGAAAAAGGAAACCAAGAATTCTTAAAAATGCTTAAGGAAGATTATGGTTACCCAGATACTCTTGACTTTAGTGACAGATATAAAGAAGCTATTAGAAAGTTCAAGGAAGGAAATACTGACCCGAACCTATTTAGCTTTATGGTCAGCACCAAATGGATATAATCTCAAACCTGGAAAATACAACTCGCTAAGGGATATGATTTAATAGCATATCATCCAAATGACATGAATGAATTTACTCCGAGATATTTGGTGTCAGAGCTAAATGATAATTCAACTCTCTCATGAAACGCGTAAAAAATAGAGACGGAACGAAAGAAGAAAGGTTATGAATCGGATGACTTAGATAGGGAACTTTTTAAAACGGTCTCGGAATATATGAAATGCCAGCAGATGAGGTACAAGAAACTCCACAGGAAGAAGTTCAGATACAACCAGACATGGAAGAAATAGTTCAGCAACAACAGCTAGAAGAGCCTGAAGGAAACGAACAAGTCCTCCTTTGGAAACTAACTTCACAGAACTAGATGAAGATTTGGAACAGCCGAAAAATCTTGACCCTCAACAAGTGTATGCGGAGAATATGGAATCTTTCCAAGAGTCTAAGAAAAATTCGGCTGACATAGTAGAAGAATATCGAAAAATGTTTGCCGACATACAAAAGACTCCAACATCAGATGAAAATATTCAGCATAGAATGGAAGTACTGAAAGAAAATGTACGCAAATACAATAATCCTTTTTACTTACGACATATAACGTTCAATCTTTGGCTGAACTCGGTGAAAATAAAAGGTTAAATTTCAACAAAACATATAGAAATGAAACATTGTTTAAAGTTCATTCAGAACCTAACCAATTGGAAACAAACCTACTTTTGTTTCTGCAGACTATGGAACTACAATGAGATGGGGTCATAAAGCTAATCCGGATAGGTGGTTCATAAACTTACAACCTCAATTCCAAGAAGTTGTAGACGCAATGGAAGTGAATGGTGAACCAGATATAGCTGGTATTTTCAGCGCGGCTTTAATGCCATTGAAAGATATGAAAGATGCAGATATTTTGGACCAGTATGAAATGAACATGGCTGATGGAAATATAACACCTGACGTTCTAGAACATTTATCTCAAAGAACTACACAGAACCATAGAGATGGTATATTTGGTGAAGAGTTTAGAAAGAAAGTTAGGGAGAGAGAAGGAAGAGAACCTATTGTACATGACCTTGCAAACGAAAGTTTACAAAATGTCATAAAAACTTACTTTGCAGACAATGAACCGAGAAGGGATGAATATTTAAGAAAACTCAAATGGACAGTACCAAATGAAATGTTAGTATTGAAAAACATGTTCCTTGACAAAATAAAACCAACTACAGAAATAAATGACGCAAGACTGAAACATTGGGTAAAAGCTTTCCCATTCACAAAAGATATTATTGGTAACATGGAAAGAAAACCAGAATGGCTACAAAAACATATATTTGGAAACGAGCTTATTCCATATGGACAAGCTCTGTTTGAAGAGCTTGAACCGGAAACTCAGGAAAGAGTCATGCAAACAATACGCGAAGACTCAAATACAAACTATGACAAAATCTTTCTAGGATATAGGTTACCTGAGATGGGCGACCAGAGCCCAAAGGCAAAAAGGACATGGGAAATTTACAATATACTAGGTGAACATGAGGCAAAGATGCAACAACTTGAAGCAGAGGGCAAGTTACCAAAAGCGACACCAAAGAAGAAGAGAAGAGTAGAACAAAGTGAAAGTAGTGAAGAAGTAACTTCATCTAGTGAAAGTAGTGGCAATGAAGGAAAAAGAAGAGTTAAAAACTCAGTCAGGAAGAAAGTAAAGCTTGGTCGAGTGGGTTCTATTATGACACATAAATCAACTATTCTATATTTTTACCCATATGAAATGTACGCCGCTCAGAATATAACGCCAACAGTTTTGGATGCCATGAACGGAAATGTTTCCGAATGGTATAACGAATGCGACAATGCCATTAGAAGGTCAGAAATAGTTCCTGGAACTTACGAATATACAACTGCTGTTTCTTATGGAAACGTAGGTGAGTTTGGAGAAGGTTCTTCAACAACAGTAGATATTGCTTGCGACAGGTTTCATATTATTTCTATTGACAACTCATTCTTATACGTGGAACAAGACATTGAAATAAAACCTTCTGCCAAGTTGTCTGACAAGAAAGGTTGCAATGGAATTTTCTATGTCGGATACCAATATGCTCCAGAAGTTTTCATGGGATATAAGATATATTCTAACTCTGACTTAGTTCAAACAGTAACATGGGCAAACTATGAATGGTTCGCTTTGAGAAACTCAGTACAACCACAAGCTAGAGAACAAACAGACCAGTATGCAACTATTGAGAAAATAAGAAGACTTGACCCTAACGTTCCAGGAGTTTATGTTAACCTTTCTGGACAAACTGCAGCAGCAGTAACCAAAGTAAAACTGAAACTTAGAGTTCCTTTGTCATCTTTCCTCATCTTCAGGTTTTTAAGATACTTGCCAAACTGGGCAGGAAAAATTTCTATCGAACTTACTCCAAGCAAAAATAACTTAGTCATTGCACCAACACAAGACCCATTCACTCTTACAGACGTAAAGGGAACAAATAAAACGTCATTCGCCGAATTTTGCAAAGACAAAGTTGACTTAGACTTTGGTTTCTCAAACCTCAACACTGAAGTAAACTATTATTTCAATGCTGCTGGAGATGCTTGGGACCCAGTTAAGTTCACATGCGAACAGTTTGAATGCAAGAGAATAGAAAGCAGACTTGCAGTCTATATGTTGGACCCAGATATTTCAAATGCTTTAGCTGCCAAATATATTGCAGTTCCACTTATGTTCCCTATACACCAAATATCTGTCAAAGACTTTGCAGGTGAAGTTGGAAACCAAAGTGCTGACCCAGGTGCAAGAACAGATATTGCTTTAACAACTGCAATGAAACATGCAGATACTATGTTTGTACTGTTCAGACGAACTATAAATGACTATTCTTGTTTCTACAACCCTGGTATTAAATATCATATAAACATAGATGGCAAATATTATCCAAGAGAAGAATATTCTACAGTTGAGGATATGAGGTCATACAACTTGACATTAGATGCTATGAACTTTAACAACAACTTCACAACAACCATTAACCCTGAAATGCAAAGTTCTATTATGCCATATGTGAAAGTATGGACTCATACAGGAGGTCAAAAACTCAATATACAAATGGAGACCGTTCAAACTTTAGGCTTGGCATTCCATTTGCTGACTCAGAAGACTTTATGGGTGGTATTTCAACTGTTGGTACAGTTCAAATACAATATACTGGTGACAGAGACGGTCCAGATGAATTGAAGCAAAGAAGTTTACAAAACCAATAGCACTTTTCACGGAAGATGCTCTTTTGAAGATTCGTTCGATGAAACCTGCTGGGGCTCCTCAGATTGGCATAACGACAGCTTCCATCGAGCAGATTTTGGCAGCAGGTCAGTAAGTTGTTCTTGAACTGACTTCTCTCCGTCAAATATTGACAGTACGCCAGTTTTGACATAATATTGTATTATAAACTTTTCTTTAGTAATATCGGTCAGTTTTGAAGTTATATTTTTGTCTGCTTCAAGAACTTTCACCATTTCAGTTATACCAACTTTCTTTGCTTTATGAAAATATTTTGGTTCAGCAAAGACTGCTATTCTATAACATTTTCCATTGTGTAAAGAACTATTCTGTCAATGTATTTGTATTGTTTGTGAGTATAAACTTTGTTTCTGCTTCAATTCAAAAGATATCCGAATACGTCCATCTTTTTATTCTAAGTAAAATGTCATTTCCGAAAAATAGAAGCGTAAGTGTTTCAAAAGGTTTAATGGCGGTGGCAGATGTGAAGTTAAATTCACCAACTCAAACAAACAGTCAAAGTGTTGTTGTCAATGTCAAAGACAGAGATGTTGAAGTGGGGAAACCATACGAAGACGAAGATGGTATAACAATTGTTCCTGTAAAAGAACAACAACATATCCTGAAGTTAGCAGAGACTTAAGTTCTGTTGCAGATATTCGAAACGACTACCAACAACTGAAAGACAAACTTCAAACTCAGGAGAAGATTTGTCAAGCTTTAAGTATAATGTTAAACTTGGTCGAACACAACCCTGTAAAAGTGAACTCATATGTCATTGCACCTCATGAAGTTTTGAAAGAACTATTGAAACTTTTGACAGAGGCAGACGATATAAACATCAAAGAAATAGAACCCGACATTAGTGCTGTGGTGTTTCATATAATGCCATTGACAAGATATACGTTATGAAAGGAGGTGAAACGTTGAACTTAAAATATAGTTTCCCAGACGTTATAAAAATATTTGACGACCACAACATTTCATTAAAATTTATTTGCTAAGTAAATGGCAGAAGACATAATGGTTTATACTATTACGACTAAAAACCCTGAGTCATATAATTCTATAACAACAAACTTACAAAGTCCTCAAGGACGATATTGTAAACTAACCTTAAACACAATGACGACTAAAGCCTGTTTTGCTCTTTTGACACCAGAAGACTTTATTGTTGTGAATGGTAAAAAATACTCCTTTGAAGATACTTACTCAGATATACCACCAACAGGTTTTGTTGACTTATTTAATACTTTAAGTACGGTGTAACATGTGCTGCAACTAGAGCAGGTTTTCATTATGTTTGGATGTCCGACTGAGTTTACTATAAACGATATGAGCTATAATACAAAACTTATTTCTGGTTTTTACTACCAACAGTTTCCTATAACAGGAAAAGGTGTCATACAAGGAATGTCTATTCCATTGACATTAAGCACACCAATCTTATATATTGTTTCAAACTTAGGTTCAAAGTGTTATTCGAATGTCGACAGAAACTATTATGACCAAAAGATACTTATGCGTATAACAATACTTTCTCTGCTGGTTTGCCTATTGTTCATTCGAATGCAGAATTTTCAACCTTAGTGAACTCAAACACTTTGGCAAGTATAACGTTGACATTAGTTGACGCAAACTTTGTTCCTGTAAAACTTTTATGTCCTATGTATTTGTCAATGACGGCAGAAAGTTTCGAATTGGAAGATGCAACTGGTGAAAGTATTGTATTACAAGAACAACTTCAACAACAAATAGCAAGAACAACAAATGCAACAACAAAGTCAAGAATAAAAAAATAATATTTTTTTTATTTTTATAAAAATGTACAGAATAGATGTTTCAGATTTTTATGACTTCCAAGCATTCAGAAATATGTGTCCATTTCGAGACTATAACAAAGCAGTCGAGAATTTGAAACGTTTAGTCATTTATGTTGACTCTGCCCCAGAATGTTATGTCATGAAAGAATGGGATGTTGTCTTTAACAAACCAAGAGCAACAATAGTGTCTGAACAAGAATGTAGACAGAAACTTAAGAAAATAAAAGTCGTACAAGTTGGCATGAAGATGTTAGATGCTTGGGATATCTTATTGTCAAAACTTGAAGATTTTTCAGTTCGTGGTATAAAGTTTATACACCTTCTCCAAACTTCTATTCTATCTTCACTGGATATAAATACGAACAAGTAGAATGGAAAGAAAATGTTATAGAAGCTTGGTTAGACCATGTCAAAGAAATTATATGCAATGGAAACGAAAGAGTCTATGAGTATATCTTATGTTGGTTTGCAAAATCTTACAACATCCAAGTGCTAAAAATGAAACTGCTCTCATTATAATTGGAAAACAAGGAACAGGTAAGAATACTTTCTTTACAGATATTTTGTGCAAACTGTTAGAAGGTTATTCGAACCCTAATATGACAAACTTAGAAAACATCTGTGGCAAGTTTAACTCCTCAATAGAGAATATGAAACTTATAGTTTGCAATGAACTTCAAAGTATAGATACAACAAAAGTTTTGAACTCAGATGCTTTGAAGAGTCTTATAACAGACAAAGTTGGAGTTGTTGAAAAAAGTATAAAGACCAAAGAGTTTGTGAAAATGTTGCAAACTTCATTATGGTTTCAAACAATGTGTTCCGATGAAGTTAGAAAGTTCTGACAGAAGATATGTAGTTGTCAGAACGTCAGATTCTCATATGCAAGATACAGAATATTTTTGACGACTTAGCAGAAACTTTGACATCTGACTTTACAACCATTCTCATATTTCATGACATTAGATATTTCTAAGTTCAATCCAAGACAAATTCCACATACCGAAGAGAGACAAAACATTGTTAGAAGCAAACAAGAGTGTATATGAACTGTTCATAGATGAAACTGACTTTGTGTCATTAGATGAAAGTCATTGTACGATTCGTATAAACAATATTGTCAAGAATATGGTTATATGGCAGCTTCTAAACGAACATTCTTGGCAAATGTCAAAAGTCTTTTAGATGTCAGAATGGTGTATATACAAAGAAAATTTTTTCTGAGTAAATTTAAAAAAAATATTTTTTTATCCGATAGAAAAGATGAAAATTCATCTCAGTAAATAAGTACATGTCAGGACTTAAAGAAGAACTAGACCCATTCACATATTTGAATGTTTACTTCTACCATTTTGAAAAGTCTTCATTCAGCAAAGTTTGGAACATCGAACCAGTTAAGTTTGCTATTGTGACTAAAAATGGTGCGAAATTTGAAGACTTAGACATAGAAGGTTGTTAACAGTCAAAGAAAGTTTTGACAGAAGGTTCTCAACTTAAAGAAGGCAAAGCATACAAACTTGTTATACCTTATGAACCAAAGAAGACTCATAATATTATGAGTCTAAAGTTGTAGAAGTTCAAGGTAAATTGGGTAAAAAGATTTTAGAGTCTAAGCCAGTGTTATCCTAAAGAGGAAGAGAACATTGACATTGACCCAGAAATGTTCTAAAAATAAAATTTTATTTTTATATGTCAAATTTCTTTTCTCTGGAACTGGTTCAGGTTCTTTCTTCTCTTCTACTTTCTTTTCTTTCTTTTCTCTCTTCTTCTTTTCTGGTGGAGTTATGTCAAATTTGGCGCAACTATATTTATGTAAAAGTTCTTTGTCCTTTAATAGCTCATCTATTCTGTTTTCTATTTCATCTTCAAGAACAGCGCATGTGTCTTCTTTGCATTCTAAGAATTTTGTTGGACTTCATCTTTCCAATCGGCGTCATCTCTGTCAACAAGTCTGTCATTGACAAATTTTAAGACTGCTCTTTGTAATGTTTTATGGTTCTTGTCATATTCCCAGAAACAGAACTTTAGAACAAATTCCCTTTCTTGTTTACACTATGTAAGATTTTATGGTCGACAGATGTTTTGCTGTCGAAAAGCTTGTCTCGAATATAGATAGCGAAATCGCTAGATATTTTCTAAAAGATAAAAATTTTAATTTTTCTAAAAATATGTTAGAGAAAAAAGTTTGCTGACATTGACAAAAAATTTGAGAATGTTTTAAACAAGAACAAGAGGAAGTTAGAAAATGCTCAGATAAAGCCTATACATGACAAGTTCTTATTTGCTCAGAATGGTATAACAGGTCTAATTGCACCACCTGGGTCGGGTAAGACTTTCACTTATCTTAAAATGGCTGCACAACAACAAGAACTAGATGAGAAGAACCCATTCTATGAGTTAGTTGTTATTTGTTCGACTTCTGATCAATTTGACCAAACCGTCAATTCGTTCAAAGATATTATAAAGAAGTCTAAGTTAGTATGTATAAAGGATACTGAGTTGTTAGATTGGATAAAGAAGTACCAAAGAAGGGTTTTGAAGTACAATGCTATAAATGAGTATATAAATTCGAAGTTTAAAGACCCAAATGAGGAAATGCAGAGAATATTAGAGAAGAAACACTTCAGAAACAAACAGAAAGAGATAGAATACATTTCGAAGAAATTGCAATCTTACGATTGGAAGACTTACCCTCACAGATGTCTTCTTATCTTAGATGATTTCGCCTCTCATCCTTTGCTTAAGAATAGAGAACAAGATATGTGTCGAATTCTTAAGAAGCTCAGACACTTTAACATCTCAGTTGTCATTTGTGTACAGACAGCCAAGAGTTTAAGTAAGGATGTTAAAAGAATACTTACTGACATAATACTTTTCCCCGGATTGTCCGAAGACGATTTCATGGAACTTATGAAAGAGTCCATGGCAGGTAAGTTTGACAGACATGAACTATGGGAGAAGTATAAAGTCATACAAGACCCTCATACTTCTTTCAGAATTCATATCTACGCAAACAAAGTTCAAATTGTAAAAAGTCAAGCTTGAAAAATAAATGGTTCATCTACCTACTTGTTTGAAGTTGTCAAAATACTCTGTTATTTTTTCCTTTAACAATGGCAAATCTTCTTTGAAGGTAAAATTGTACAACCTTCATATCATAGTGTGTTTGAGGTAACGTATCTTGAACTATTTGTTTCACATCTTCATTTGGGTCATTGAAATCGGTAAGTTTTTCGCGATAGAACCAATTTCTGTCAGATTTTGTAAATCTTAGCAAGGTCGTAAAGCTTTTGTTGTTTCTTCTGACTAAATGCAACATAACCATATCTTTATCTTCTTCATTTTCCAACTCTTCAGTATAAATCATATACTTATAGTTCTTTTCCTTTCCTTTTGGTACGAACGTGGTATTCTTTTCTGAATGCTTTTGTCTTTTGCTTCAAGCTTGTTTTCCATCTCTTCACGTTCTTGTCTATGAATTTCGTCAAGAAGTCTGTAAATATACCAAGCATAACGAGGCGAAGCCCACATTGCAACAGCATTTACAAGAAGTCTATGTACATAATATCCTCTCAAACCGTTTGGCAATTTTTCACGATTTTCATAGAGTTTTGCGACTGGGGTTTTTTACCTACTCGCTGTTCTTCACTGTTTTCAGAAAAAAGTATGTCTCGCTGTGCTTCGCTCAAAAGTTCTTGTGTGCTTTGGTTCCTAAACCAGTCTTTAGGAAGCTTAGTATCTGGAGCATAACATGCTGTCAAAATACTTTGCATTTGGTACATATCGTCTTTGACCGAACAAATGAGACGGAGTTGTTTGTTAAACTGTATGTTACTCATATTCTTCATTTATAGCTTCATGGACTATAACTGTTGTTGTGTTCTCTGTTGTTGACATTACTGTCTTTACATACAAAATAAAAAAATAAATAAAAATAAAACTAACTTTATTCTATCTTATGAAATTCATGATTTTTGTGCTGAATTCAATAAAAATATATTTTAGGTGAAGCCCACATTGCAACAGCATTTACAAGAAGTCTTGTACATAATATCCTTTCAAACCAGGAGCCAATTCTTGCGATTTTCGTACGGAATCTCTTCCCTCGGTTTTCCGAGGGAAGCAATCATATGAGGAAATTCATGATTTTTGTGCTGAATTCAATAAAAATAATGTTTAGGTGAAGAGGTGAGATTTCACCTCTTTTTTCACCTTTTTTTTCACCCCAGTTATTTTATAAACGTTTCACATGGTAAACGTTATTTTTGGAATTTTGTGAAAACTCAACGGTTTGACACATGCCCTAAAAATTATTTTACTCAGAATTTTGTTGCTGAATTCAATAAAAATATATTTTAGGTGAAGAGGTGAGATTTCACCTATTTTTTCACCTAATTTTTCACCTCTTTTTTTCACAAGCGTTTTACATGAATTGTACGATGTATATTTGAAATCCTAAACAGTTTTGTAGCTTCTATTTCTTCTTTTAGTACATCGAATGTTTTAACAATGCCGAAGGTTTCTTTATACTTCTTCTTGACATCAGATAGAAGGAAATCGTCAGCAGTTGGATAGTTTTTGTTCAGAAATTCTAACATGTTCATTTTATCTTCTACCGGCTTCTCTGCTTCTTTCTTTAAATCTGCATAGTCGTTTCTCATACGTTCTATCTCTTTGACGGAGTAGTTATATTTCCTCATTGCTGCTTTACATTTAGAACATTGCGGGTTCATTTTTGCGTTATATTCTGAAACCTTACCTGCTAAAACAACCAAGGCGTCAATGGTTTTCTTTAAATCTGAAGCAGTTGGTTTTATCTGTTCATTCCATACCTTACCTCTTCTATCTTTATCTCTTATCTGCCATACACATTTTGCAGCTAATGAAACAAAGTTGTCGTATGTCTTAAACTCCCCAGATTTATATATGTCAGAGATTTCTTATATAACATGTCGCAATCTTTGTCCATAACTTTATGGTTGCAATGAAAACCAAGGAATTCATAATTTACCTTTCGTATGAACTTCTTTATTTCTACTGAGTCAGTTGGTTTCACTTCAATTTCATCGAATTCAGGAATAGTTAGTTTTTGCTGCTGAATTTCAGGTAGTTTAGGCAAATGGTCGATGAGGTCCTCCATTTCATAAAGATACTGTTCATTTGTTTCATCCCGTGCGG
Organism: Trichomonas vaginalis G3; assembly: GCF_026262505.1. Taxonomy (NCBI): domain Eukaryota; phylum Parabasalia; order Trichomonadida; family Trichomonadidae; genus Trichomonas; species Trichomonas vaginalis. The sequence goes on along the minus strand of NC_067207.1, from coordinate 5,050,099 downwards.
TACAGTCTAAATTACTTGTTAAAAGTTCCTGCTTTATCTTCTGGATTTCTGTTTCGAAAGTAAATGAAGAAGGAATGAAGCTTTTCATTTCTACTAACATAGATGTTGGATTCATGACTAACGAGTTTGGTGCTGTTGTTTGAATTGTTGTTGTGCCGATTGTTGACATTTCTGTTCTTACATACAAAATAAAAAAATAAATAAAAATAAAACTAACTTTATTTTTTCTATCTTAAGGAAATTCATGAAAATTCATGAGGGTGAAAAAACAGGTGAAAAAAGAGGTGAAATCTCACCTCTTCACCTAAATTATATTTTTGCTGAATTCAGCAACAAAATGAACGAGGTCAGGATGTATGTAAATACCTTTGAATTCATTTATAACACCCTTTGTAAGCTCATAAAATGCTTGTTTTTAGGTCGAGCCACTTTTGGCTCCATCGTATTCTTTCAACCAAAACTCAAGAATTTCCTGCATGAATTTTGTATAAAAAGCAACCGTCTGAATTCAGACTGTTGCTATATTCTTCACAAAATGCCTTATAATACTCTTCCCAGGACTTATTTTCCAACAACTTTCTAAAGTCTTTCCTAAACTGACTGACTGACTGACGGCACAAAGTGGCTTAACGAAAACATTAATATATAAAATTCATGAAAATTCAAGAGGGTGAAAAAACAGGTGAAAAAAGAGGTGAAATCTCACCTCTTCACCTAAATTATATTTTTTGGTCCGGGAACAACTTTCTCTCAATTGGAGCTGTAGCATACTCTTTGCGTAAGCGGTTCAGACCTTCTTCGAAGTCTTGGTCTCTCTTGGACTGAGATTGGAATTGGAATTGTGGGGGTGGAGCTTGCTGGAACATCCAAGGGTTGGGGAAGTAAGGCATAGGCTGAGGAGGGTAGTTCGGGAAGCCTTGTGGTGGGTAGTAACCTTGAGGTGGAAATTGGTAGTAATTCGGAGGTACTTGCTGGAACTGAGGAGACTGTTGTGGTTCTTTAGGTTCCTCTGGTTTGGGAATGGACTCGGTTGGTGGGACGTCGGACATTCGTTTGTGGCTTAACCGTCGGACCACAACGATAAAAATCTCTGCTACTAGCAGTACTTTTACTGACAGTAGCAGTACTTTTACTGACAGTAGCAGTACTTTTTCTGACAGTAGCAGTACTTTTTCTGACAGTAGCAGTACTTTTTCTGACAGTAGCAGTACTTTTTCTGACAGTAGCAGTACTTTTACTGACAGTAGCAGTATTTTTTCTGACAGTAGCAGTACTTTTACTGACAGTAGCAGTACTTTATCGTCGAAAACCCTCTCAAATTTTCCTTTTTACTGACAGTAGCAGCAGTTTTACTGCTACTAGCAGTACTTTTACTGACAGTAGCAGTACTTTTACTGACAGTAGCAGTACTTTTACTGACAGAGTAGCAGTACTTTTTCTGACAGTAGCAGTACTTTTTCTGACAGTAGCAATGGTCGAGGTCGAACCTACCGACGAGGCCAATTTACCTAATTGAAATTAACGAGCTTGTTAAAGACTTCCTCAGGCAGAATGTAAAAGGCAAGCTTGTTAACGGTTGGATAACGGGAAGGGCTGCCTTGAATCTCGAGACTTCGACTGAATTCCAATTCAAATACCAGACGGGACAGCCTACGACGACATAAAGCAAGCAAAGAAGGAAGCCATTATAAAGTTTCTTTGCCAAGCGTCCTTGGATACTACTTCCAAACAGAGAGAACCCTTTCCCAAGAATGAACCAAATTCTCAAGGGTCTCCTTCACTTCTCTGGTCAACCATTCTACATAACTACAGAAGGCGACATTTCAGCCAGTTCAGTAAACATCTCATTTTAACTCACTTTTTTAATGTTTTTTGTGAAAGTGTCAAAAATAAATTGTTTTCATGAGTTTTCTACGATGTTAGAAAAAATGTTATTTTCTAATATCTTCACATTCAATACTTTTTCAGCACTTTTCCGTAGTTATATATGAAAGACAATTCGAGATAAAAGTCATAGTACAATGGAATAATATGTTGCACACCATTTGTTGTGAACCAAACTTGAAAGTCAGAGAAACTGTTACTAGATGGTTCGTAGAATTTAGAAGCAAAGTCATAAAAGTCCTACCAATACATAGAAAACTATTGTTGCTTGAACTGAAACTTGCATGACACATAACATTTTGAGGTCAAACACGTTTCTATAAACCATCAAATCTGCTGGTGGAAGTAAAATCTAAATGGACCATCTGGTGGTAATGGTTCGTTCTGGTTTAGTAACCGAAGAAATTGTGCCCAAGAACGTTTGTCTACTTCCCAAAATAAAAACTCTGTATCTCTTGGAGGGTTAATTTCAATCTTTTGAAATGAAACGGTGGAGTTCATCTTGTCATATTCTAGTTTCAGATAGTATGTTCCATTTAGTAAAGAGTCGTATTTTTTTTGAAATTCCCAATAATATTTGTTCATTTGAGTTTGAAAGTCATTTAGAGTTTTCTCAAGACTTTCGTCTGAACGAACTGTAAAGATTCTCATTTCGTCAAATTTGTCTATTAGACCATCAGAACCTTTATACTGCCCATGAAAATATACTGCGAACATAAATGCGTTAGTTCTATTTGAAAACAAAACTCTTCGAAATCCTATTGCCTTTGCATCTGAAGGACTTTGAAGCCAACAAATTGGATAGTCAAACCTGTATGCTCGGGATGAAATTTCTTCATCTGAAATAGTCCTACCAGCATTTGTAAAGATATAGTCTAACGGTTTTGTATCTGCTACTTTTGTTCTTTGTTTTTCAACCTGAAGCATTTAATATATGTAAAAATATATTGTTTTAAAATGGTATGCCATTTCATATTTCTCATCTAACAAACAAGTTTCCCAACGGTCTTCTCCAACAAACTCAGCGTACAGTTCAAATAAAATTTAAAAAATGTCACTTTTTTAAAAATAAACTTTTACTTCATGCAATGTTTTATTTCTGTGCCCTCTTCAAGTATACCCCAATATTTCCTTTTCGATATTACATGAACTTCGGAAAATACCTTATCTAGCTTAAAACAGCCCATCTTTTCACCGACCATTCCCATTTCAATGAGTTTGTTGTATCCTTCTTCGTTCGTCATGAGTGCGTCAATGTTCTCATAGTAAACCTTGACTTTCGATTTGACTTCGGAGAAGAATTTGTTGTACTCGTCAAGGACTGCTTTTGCGAACTGAGGGTAAGACCAATGTTCGACAATAGGTTTTAATGTGGTTACTAAGCCACTTTGACCTTGAGTGAATTCGTACTTCAAAACAAAAGGAGAAAACCTTTCAACAAAGTTGTCGACCTTCTCATAATGTTTACTCTTCATCTCTTGAGGTTTCTTAATGGAATATCCCCATGTCGAATTCATAAACAATTTGAGTGTCATTGCATGTTTGGGGTTTGAAGCTTTCCTAATATCATACAGTTGTTGTATGACTTTTCCAACTGTATAGTTCCTTCCCGGGAACTCACCATCTTCGTTTGGAATTCCAGTCGGAATATATTGGACAAACCTCATGTATGCAGCCTTAAGGTCGACATAGTATATCTTTTCATCTGAGTCGAACTTGTCGCAACCAATTGGTCCAGTTTGTGGAAATTCAAGTGAGTCTCTTATCTTCTGAGAAACTTCTCCTATTATCTCATAAACATCGTCGAAGCAACCTGTTTCATATAAAACCTTCTGACCTAACTCAGATGCTCTCCAATACAATTTGACTTCAATTGGATGTCTCAATGGAAGTTTGTTTATAGCATCTTGAAGTTCTTGCAACCTCATTGGAAGTTCTTCTGGTTCAGGTTGGTATCCGAACATACCAACTCCTTGTGGAACTGTGTACTTCTTTTGTACTAGAACTTTGTCTGGAACAACTTTTGGTCTTGCTAACAATGAAAAGTTTGTTTCGTCTTTTGGTACAAACTTTCTGTAAGCTTGTCATCTGGAGTTGTTCCAACAAACCTTTCTCGAAAAGAATGTTTACAGCTCTGACAATGTTGCACTTACTTTTACCAAAGAATGGGTTTGTAAGACTTTCGTTCAAACATGAAGTGGTTGTGGACAATTACAATCTTCAACCATGGTAAGTCTTTGTCAACAACATAGTCGTCATGTGAAGAACCTTTAGCTGTAGGTATGTTGACTCGGATATTGACATTTGCCAACGGTGCAATTTTTGCCAATTGACCTCTGAGAATGTACCTTGTCTTCACACATGACTCAAGATACTTCATCTTCTCATCTGTAACAAGACCAGAGTTCCTGAGACATGTAAGAATACAAGGTTCATTGACAATTTTCAATTGAATTGTAAATTCCATACCTTGTCAAGTCAATGTCAGACTTATTTATGAACGGAAGTATCCAGCATGTTGTCTGACTGCTTGAGGGTTAGGTTGGTACCATTCGAACTTGACACTTGCAATTCCTTCAATTGCATTCAAAATGTCTGAGTCGGAGTCAACCATTTGTTCTCTCTTTGTAGTCTGAAAGCGTCAAGAAGTTTTGCGGTGTTGTTCATTGCCATGTGCATAGTAAATGTGACCATCCAAATCTTTATGGTCAATCTCAGGTGTGTCCTTTCTTATTTCCGTCTTGAATTGCAGCAAGTACTCCCATGAAGCCTTCTTTGTTCTTTCCTTCGTCAAAGTTTACTGTAAAGGTTCGACCAGATGTAATTTGACTTCTAACTTCACGATACTTTTCATATGCATATTTGTTCTTTCCATGGAGCATGTGTGTCTTCACCTTTTCCTTTTTCCTTCTCAAAGGATGCAATTGTTCGTCATGTTTCCAGTAGAATCTGGCAAAGCCGTCGTGTCCTTCAACTTGAGTTCACTAACATCGAAAGGCATGTCCATAAGACTTCTTCTTCTAACCTCTCTAGTCTGTTTGGATAATTTGCACGTGCTGTTTCCAAATCCATTTCGTAGCGAAGACAGACAATTTGTCATAGACTTTTATGGGTCTTCCCTTCCTATATTTAAAATTCTTCGAAACTCTCCAACCATATCTTTGTAACTCTGCTTTTATTCTAGCAGACTTTCTATCCATATCTATATGGGGCATTTTTAAAAAATAAAAAAATATTTTTTTTCTTTACTTTACATAACCGCCTGCTGCCATAAGTCTTTGACGCCAACCCATACCAGCTAATGAAGGTTGACTTGGTTTAGTTTGGAAACTAAACTTTGGTTTTGTTTATCTTCTTCTATCAGTTTTTCGTCACTTTTCGGTTCTCTGACTTTACTTCACTTGCAGGAACAGTTGTGTCGTCAACATCTTCATAAATATCATATGCCATTGTTTTTGTTTTCCTTTCAACTTTTTGTATTTGTTGTAAAGTTTAGAATATTTCGACTCTAAGCAATGAGATGTTCTATAATGAACTGTTGGTCAGTGAAGTAAACTTTTCCATCTTTGTCTCGAAAGCTCCTTCAGACTTCAATATTTTATTTGTGAGAGTCTGTTTCTTTTTTGAGATACTAGCCGTTCCATTTCTATGAAAAGTGACTTTATAGTTAGGGTTTGTATTTCCAGACCTGGCACTTTCTATTATTGAATTTTTCTCTTCATCTGTAAGTTCTTTGACAGGTTTTGACAATGGTTCTGAACTTTTTGTTTGTGGTGTCAAATCTACCGTTTCAACTTCTTCGGTCATTTCATCTCAGTAAAAAATTTTAGTTTGGTTTGTTTTCAACTGGTTGTTTAGGTTTTTTAAGTCGGTCTAAAACTTCCTGAGGTATAGGAAGAACTTTACAAATACGTGGTGTAACTGCTGGAAGCCGACAAATCCATCTTGAACTCATTTGTCTCAATGCTGCATTGTTCATTTCATCTCAGTAAAAAAATTTACATTCCCCACGTTTGAGGCGGTTGAGGTTGGTTATTGTTTACCCACTGTTGTGCATGGTTATATCCTCTGTTAAAGAATCTTTCACCTTGGTCCATATAGTGTCCTGCTTGGTTATAGTAGTCATTTGCTTTGTTATAATAGTTTCCTGCTTGTCTTCCTACATTGTCCATCCATCCTTGAACTTTTCCTCTTGTTTCAGGATTTGGAATAAGATTTGTTGCATCTCGTGCTACATCCCAACCTTTCTGTACAATTTGTATAATAGGTTGTGCTTTCTCTTTAAGTATACCTAATGTACTCAAAATCTTCTTTCCAATTCCAAATGCACCTCTGGCTATTGTTCCCACTGCGGGTAAAAATCTGGATGCAACTCCTGCTAATGCGCCAAATAAACCCATTTCTTATAGGGTAAAAAATGACGAATCCGAACAAGGACCCCTATGTTTCTAAAGCGACAAAGAAAGCACTCATGATAAAAATCTTTAGTTCAACACCAAATGCTTGGTTTATGGATATCTTGGAAAACATTCCGAGGTATAGAGAAGATGGACCTCCATACTGGTTAATATTTGTTGGTCAAAACACAAGATACTGTGAAGCCATACCATTATGGTCCAAAAATATTTTAGATGTGAAAACTGCTTTGACAATATTCGTTGACAAATACCATCCAACAAAACTGACATCTGACTGTGAAAGTTCTTTCAAATCAGATGATGTAAAAAACTATCTGCGTTCAAAAAATGTAAACCAATATTTCATTGTCGACCAAAACCATTCTGCTCTTGGTGTCATTGACGGTTGTATAAAAATGTTAAGAGACTTAAACCAACCACAAGGTGGTGAAGCAAATGAAATGTCATATGACGACAAATATAGACACTTCTCCATGGCAAAGATGAGACAAGTTTTAAATATTTACAATAACCGTAAACAAAAAGGTTTGGGAAACCACTCCCCCGAAGAAATGAAAAACAACCCTGACTTAGAGAAAGACTATATATTTAATAATTTAGTCAAAAGAGACAAACAAGAAAGAATGCCGGGCTTCAAACTTCAGAAAGGTGACAAAGTAAAAATAGAAATACCTAAACGCGACCCATATGAAAATACTATTGACTATGACAACAATGGGAACCCGACAGGTACTCACATTCGTGTTCGTAAAAATAGAAGAAAGTATACAAGAGAATATTATGAAGTTTTAGGCAAACATGGCAAAATGTACACACTGCAAGCAGAAGATAAAACTACTATTGTCAGACCTCGTTTCAAACTTGTCAAAGTTCAAGGTGGTATACTTTCAAAGACAGTTCCTAACAAATATAAGACAACTCCTGACGAATATGCTAAAGAAGTTGAAAATGACGACTAAGCATTTCTATACCATGCGTAAACTGTCATGTAAGGTGGCATGTAGTCTTTACTTTGTCCCGTTGTTTGTGTATATCCTGAAACGAAATGTGTCTGGTTTCCATCTCCCTGAGTGTCACTCCAGTAACCATTTATAGCAAACTTAACGTCGTCTTTAACATCATATCCTTTACCTTTTGTCATTCCTGACCAACCAATATATCTATGACTATGCCAACCTGCTTGAGATGTACTTAAATCTATGTAGTGACTGTGTGCAGGTAAATTTGCACCTGAAATCGTTTTACTTCCACCTGTTTCCTTTGAAGAGTTTGCACAATACAAAAACCTGTCGACTATTTGAGTCCAAGTTCCAAAACCAAGTACTACTTCTGGTCTGGTAGAGTTCATTGAAACATATAATGAGCCAACCGGGTAAATAAGATTCGGCAAAATTTGTTTAAGCACATTGAGTTCCTGTCTTAGATGCATAATACTATTGTCATTAGATATCAAAGTATCTACAAGACTTGTTGCCGGTGGTATTGTTGGACCTTTACTTGGCAAGGTTGTGTTTAGTGTAATATCATCTGCTGTAAAAGTTGTAAAACTTGTATGTGTATGAGTCTTATTTGCTTTAGTGTTTAAGGTTTCTTGTAAGTTTGTAATATCAGATATAGAATGTGTATGAGTCTTATTTGCTTTAGTGTTTAAGGTTTCTTGTAAGTTTGTAATATTTGCAATGGTATGTGTATGTCCAACGTCACTTTTCCTGTTTAAGGTTTCTTGTAAGTTTGTAATATCAGATATAGAATGTGTATGAGTCTTATCTGCTTTTGTCTCTAATGTTTCCTTAAGACTTGGTATTTGGTTAATATAATGTATATGAGTCTTTTTAGAATATTCGTTTTCAGCTCTTGTCACTTCACTTGACATTTTATTGTCAACATATGTTTTGTCTGCTAGTTCAGGATGAGTATGTTCTTTTGTTGCATAAGCATTGTTAGCTCTTTCTTCTTCTTTTGCTATTGCATCGTCTACATATTCTTTGTCAGCTTTGTTGTCAACATCTGCTTTCAAAAGAAGTTCATTTATAGGTTTCTCGTTTAAAGTTCCTTTTGTTGGATTTATACAGACAGTATGGTTCTTATTGTCTTGAAACAGAAACTCATCTGTCATTGGGTTTAATGTCAGTTTTAAGTTTCCTTCTTTCAATGACTCAGATATCTTAGAATAGTTTGAAAAGTTTGTTGTATTCTTATTTAGAGCTTGCATAATGAGTTGTCGGTTGTGTTGTATTTCTCTTATGGAAGCAATATCTTTCGACATTTTTATTCTAGATAAAATATGCTTTCAATAGAAAAAGAAAATTCAAGAGTTGCTACAACTAAACCATTAGATGAACTTTTTACTAATGTCGGTCAAAAGTTTGAGACAGAGACCGTAAAGCATGAAGGCTATCGTTTTGACTACCCATTAAGATGGTTAAGAGACCCATCTGTCACAAAAGCTATTGGCTTTCGTAGAATGAAGTTCATTTCAGAAGCCATACATGGTTTCCCATTTACGGTCGGTTTTGAAGTTCGATACTATAACAAAGAAAAACGTATGTATGAGAAATTTGAACAGGGAAAACTTTTACAAGTTAGTTTGCTTATAAATTTAGAAACAACTCTTCAAGCTTTTCAAGAAAAAATAAACGATATCTATATCGAATATGCAAACCAGTATAACATTGACGAAGGAGAATACCATCTCGATATTATTTATGACAGGAAAAATGCAACTGTTAAAATCAATAAAATAGAAGACCTTGGAGAAAACGTTTATATTTCTACAAAATATACAACTTGGCATGGTATAGATTTATGAGGATGTTAAATCAGCCTGCAGCATATCCAGTACACCCGGACTTTTATGAAGTCGAAAACCCTAATGGAACATATGAAAATATTTTCGACCAAGATGCTATTATTGTTCATGCTTCATTTTCTGGCGCCCAAAACTCTTTCTTATGCTTGGCAAATGACTTTTACGAAAAACCTACAAAGTTATACGAACCACCAAGTGGAAGTATTTCAGACTTTCAAGTATGGTTTACTACAGATGGAAGAAAAAGAATAATTCCATTATACCATGCGTTTTACTTAGAACTTAGTTTCATATACAACTACTATCGAACGGTAAAAATATAATTTTTTAATACGGTTGAGGTGTTGGATTTGGTTGCCAACTAGACTGTGGTGCAGGTTCAGGCTGTTGTATAACAGGAGCTTGTTCTTCTGGTTCAGGGTCTTTAGGTATAATACCAACAAACTGACCTACTCTTTTACCAATATTTTGACTCCGTTCCAAATTCCTTTTCCGACAGATTTTATTCCATTCCATATACCTCTTCCAACTCTTCTGAAGAAGTTTCCAATACTACTGAAGAAACCCATTTACTACGTGTAAAAATCTAATGTCCGCCTAGTCTTTTGCGTTTCCTGTTGAGTTCCATAGCATTCTTTAACTGGAGCTCATACATTCTGTTTCTCCTCTGGTAGAAAACATATTCTGGGTCAACTCCTGTGTTCGCGTCATCTGCATAAAGTTGTTTATATCCCACTTCAGGGTTTGTATAAAACTCTTTCCATCTCATATTTGCATACCATGGTGGCAAACCTAACGCAGCGTCATTTGACATGGCAGTTTGCATTTGTACATCTGTTGGCACTTGACCATAGTTTGCCATTGCAGTTTGTATTCTAACTTCATTTGGAATATTCTCTGGGTTTGGTTGTCCAGGTTGCTGTGCATTCGCTAAGTTCTGTGCGTCCATTTAATATTAGATAAAAATATCTCTTACGAGTACATATGCTGAACATTTGCAGGCATTGGTTCATCTTCATATTCTCTGTACTTTTCTGCCACGTCAAATAAATAAATGACACAATGGAAAAAACCTAAAACAAGTAGTCCTATTTCAAACCACATTTACTTACTAATAAAATTTCTTTGTTATGACACTTTCTCCGGTTTATAGGACCTCTCTCATATTCTATCTTGTCATATATAAACTCATAGTCATGTATGTCCTCTAACCATCTCATAACAGTTTCCAAACCACTTTTATCGGATGTAAAGTAAAAGCATGGATGGTTATGTAAAACGTCTAAAGTTTCTAAAGAGTCTCTCAAAGTCCAGTCTACTTGGTATTGAAAATCCCATGTGTTATAGAACGGCGGGTCCACTATAAAGAAAACATTTTCCTTGTCTTTATATTTTTCATACAACTCTGTCCAATGACATCTCACAAACTCTATACCCTCAATATATTTTTCTATGTCCTCTTTGAAAACATTTGTATAGTTAAGATATAAAACTTTTGACATAAGTGTTTCAATGTCATGAACTCTTATAGAACCACTATATAATAGTCTAGCAGATATACTATCCCAGTCTATATATTCTGCTTTTTTCAAAACCTCTCTCACAATATTTTTGTTATCTAATGGTATACGTTCCATCTTACCTATAGGTATCTTTTCTTTTAACTCTTTCAATATATTGTTTGTATCTGGTATATGTTTGAGACGGTCCATATAGTTGTCGAAGTCATTGCATATAATCGTTGAGTCTGGGAATATTGTATGACATAAATGGGATATATAGAAACTTCCACCGAACAAATCTACAAATGTTAGACCATTCGGTAGTTTCTTAAGTTCTCTCAATATAATATCTTTACATTTACTCTTATTTCCAAAGAACGGTAACGGTGGTTTTGTAAAATTCATTTATATATAATAATAAAAATGTTTTTTCCTGAAAAGTGACAGAAAAGTGACAAAACATGAAAACATATATAATTTGTGAAAAGTGACACATTATATAATGTTTTCGACCCAGAAGACTAACAATTTTCCGAATAAAAACTTCATTTATACTAAACATCTTCAGGGCTAGAGGGCGCAACGCGCCTGGAAGCCCCACTACCTTTTTTTATATTCTTTTTGTTCCTAAAAAAAGTTGCAATTTTTTTGCGTTCTCTTTTTTTTCATTTTCTATAGAACCGTTGAAATTGCATAAAAGGATTATACTTTTTTTTTGAATACCTTTATGATATAAAACTAGAAACTCTCCTTTACTATTAAAGCCGATTATATATCTACATCAGATATCTATCCTAAAACCATAAAGAGTAGGCTAAGACCACATTTTGTGCGTGAGATCACATAATTTATGCCAAAAGTGACACAACCAAAATTTTTACAAAGCATGTCAAGTTCAGAGCAGCCAAAAAATGAAAATTGGTGCATTTACAGTGACCTTAAACCAATTAAAGTATTCGAGTACCCAGATCAAGCAACCAAAATCATTTGGGTGGTTAATCCCAATAATATTTTACAAATATCTTCACAAATTATCGAATTAATAACAACTTACAAAATAACTCTCCAAATGGCACTTTATTTGATTGATGTTATTTCAAAAATTCGTGTTAAAAATATTAAATTATTCACAGAACTTTACAAAAAGATATTAAACGAATTTTCATGCATCATCAAACCTGAAAATGAGAGATTAGCAACATTATTATATTATAAAGGTTTCGATTTTGAAAACTTTGAACCTGAAATGAAAGAAGAAGAAATTTTGAATTTGTATTCAACAGAATCTCCTTTATACTATATTGCATGGGATAAAGTTAATGATCTTAAGAGTAAATTCCCAAATCTTGATATTATTAAGAAAATAGATTATCAAATCACATCACTTGATTGTGCAATTAAATATGGATCAGAATTGTGTTTCAATTACTTGAAAAATTTAGGAGCTAAATACACTAAACACTCCGAAGAATATGCTGTTCAAGGCGGAAATAATAACATTTTTATGCAAATGATAGAAGATGGTAAATCATTTGATAACATGATTAATACAGCATTGGATTATCGAAACTATGAAATTGCCGAGTATCTTAAATCTAATTTTGGACAAACTTTTGATTCAATAGCAGAAAGTATGCATTTCGGAAATTATGATGTTGCGTCTTATTTACTCTCTAATGGAGGAAAAATCAACAAAAATTATATTCTCTTTCTTTTCATATTTATCAATGTTTTATAAAATTCTCTTTCTTTTCATATTTATCAATGTTTTATAAAATTCTCTTTCTTTTCATATTTATCATTGTTTTATGAAATTCTCTTGATATTAATGAATGCCCTCTTAGTATTGCCATCAAAGCTAATTCAATAGAAATTATCCAATTCTTAGTTGAGCATGGTGCTGATGTTAACATGAAACTTATTCTCTTTCTTATCATATATCTCATTATTTTATCAAATTCTCTTTCTTTTCATATTTATCATTGTTTTATGAAATTCTCTTGATATTAATGAATGCCCTCTTAGTATTGCCATCAAAGCTGATTCAATAGAAATTATCCAATTCTTAGTTGAGCATGGTGCTGATGTTAACATGAAACTTATTCTCTTTCTTATCATATATCTCATTATTTTATCAAATTCTCTTTCTTTTCATATTTATCATTATTTTATGAAATTCTCTTGATATTAATGAATGCCCTCTTAGTATTGCCATCAAAGCTAATTCAATAGAAATTGTCCAATTCTTAGTTGAGCATGGTGCTGATGTTAACATGAAACTTATTCTCTTTCTTATCATATATCTCATTGTTTTATCAAGTTCTCTTTCTTTTCATATTTATCATTATTTTATGAAATTCTCTTGATATTAATGAATGCCCTCTTAGTATTGCCATCAAAGCTGATTCAATAGAAATTATCCAATTCTTAGTTGAGCATGGTGCTGATGTTAACATGAAACTTATCCTCTTTCTTATCATATATCTCATTATTTTATCAAATTCTCTTTCTTTTCATATTTATCATTATTTTATGAAATTCTCTTGATATTAATGAATGCCCTCTTAGTATTGCCATCAAAGCTAATTCAATAGAAATTGTCCAATTCTTAGTTGAGCATGGTGCTGATGTTAACATGAAACTTATTCTCTTTCTTATCATATATCTCATTGTTTTATCAAGTTCTCTTTCTTTTCATATTTATCATTATTTTATATTATTATTTTTCTTTTTATATTTATCATTGTTTTATGAAATTCTCTTTCTCTTCATATTTATCATTGTTTTATGAAATTCTCTTTCTTTCAATATTTATCATTGTTTGATAGCATTCTCTTTCTTTTTATATTTATCAATGTTTTATTACATTCTTTTATATATATATATTTATCAATGTTTTATAAAATTCTCTTTCTTTCCATATTTATCAATGTTTTATTACATTCTCTTTCTTTTTATATTTATCAATGTTTTATTACATTCTTTTATATATATATATTTATCAATGTTTTATAAAATTCTCTTTCTTTCCATATTTATCAATGTTTTATTACATTCTCTTTCTTTTCATATTAAACATTGTTTTTTAGCATTCTCTTTCTTTTCCTATTTATCATTGTTTTACGGAATTCTCTTTCTTTTCATATTTATCAATGTTTTATAAAATTCTCTTTCTTTTCATATTTATCATTGTTTTATGAAATTCTCTTGATATTAATGAGTGCCCTCTTAGTATTGCCATCAAAGCTAATTCAATAGAAATTATCCAATTCTTAGTTGAGCATGGTGCTGATGTTAACATGAAACTTATTCTCTTTCTTTCAATATTTATCAATGTTTTATTACATTCTCTTTCTTTTCATATTTATCATTATTTTATATTATTATTTTTCTTTTTATATTTATCATTGTTTTATGAAATTCTCTTGATATTAATGAATGCCCTCTTAGTATTGCCATCAAAGCTAATTCAATAGAAATTGTCCAATTCTTAGTTGAGCATGGTGCTGATGTTAACATGAAACTTATTCTCTTTCTTATCATATATCTCATTATTTTATCAAGTTCTCTTTCTTTTCATATTTATCATTATTTTATATTATTATTTTTCTTTTTATATTTATCATTGTTTTATGAAATTCTCTTTCTCTTCATATTTATCATTGTTTTATGAAATTCTCTTTCTTTCAATATTTATCATTGTTTGATAGCATTCTCTTTCTTTTTATATTTATCAATGTTTTATTACATTCTTTTATATATATATATTTATCAATGTTTAATAAAATTCTCTTTCTTTCCATATTTTTCATTGTTTTATGAAATTCTCTTTCTTTCAATATTTAAAAAAAAGGTAGTGGGGCTTCCAGGCACTTCGTGCCCTCTAGCCCCGAAGATGTTTAGTATAAATGAAGTTTTTATTCGGAAAATTGTTAGTCTTCTGGTGTGAATTCGGAGGACTCTTCTTCTTCCTCCATTGCTTCTGGGAAGAAGCCTTCTTCTGGGTCGAAAACATTATATAATGTGTCACTTTTCACAAATTATATATGTTTTCATGTTTTGTCACTTTTCTGTCACTTTTCAGGAAAAACATTTTTATTATATATATATAATGAATTTTACAAAACCACCGTTACCGTTCTTTGGAAATAAGAGTAGATGTAAAGATATTATATTGAGAGAACTTAAGAAACTACCGAATGGTCTAACATTTGTAGATTTGTTCGGTGGAAGTTTCTATATATCCCATTATGTCATACAATATTCCCAGACTCAAAGATTATATGCAATGACTTCGACAACTATATGGACCGTCTCAAACATATACCAGATACAAACAATATATTGAAAGAGTTAAAAGAAAAGATACCTATAGGTAAGATGGAACGTATACCATTAGATAACAAAAATATTGTGAGAGAGGTTTGAAAAAAGCAGAATATATAGACTGGGATAGTATATCTGCTAGACTATTATATAGTGGTTCTATAAGAGTTCATGACATTGAAACACTTATGTCAAAAGTTTTATATCTTAACTATACAAATGTTTTCAAAGAGGACATAGAAAAATATATTGAGGGTATAGAGTTTGTGAGATGTCATTGGACAGAGTTGTATGAAAAATAAAAGACAAAGAAAATGTTTTCTTTATAGTGGACCCGCCGTTCTATAACACATGGGATTTTCAATACCAAGTAGACTGGACTTTGAGAGACTCTTTAGAAACTTTAGACGTTTTACATAACCATCCATGCTTTTACTTTACATCCGATAAAAGTGGTTTGGAAACTGTTATGAGATGGTTAGAGGACATACATGACTATGAGTTTATATATGACAAGATAGAATATGAGAGAGGTCCTATAAACCGGAGAAAGTGTCATAACAAAGAAATTTTATTAGTAAGTAAATGTGGTTTGAAATAGGACTACTTGTTTTAGGTTTTTTCCATTGTGTCATTTATTTATTTGACGTGGCAGAAAATACAGAGAATATGAAGATGAACCAATGCCTGCAAATGTTCAGCATATGTACTCGTAAGAGATATTTTTATCTAATATTAAATGGACGCACAGAACTTAGCGAATGCACAGCAACCTGGACAACCAAACCCAGAGAATATTCCAAATGAAGTTAGAATACAAACTGCAATGGCAAACTATGGTCAAGTGCCAACAGATGTACAAATGCAAACTGCCATGTCAAATGACGCTGCGTTAGGTTTGCCACCATGATATGCAAATATGAGATGGAAAGAGTTTTATACAAACCCTGAAGTGGGATATAAACAACTTTATGCAGATGACGCGAACACAGAAGTTGACCCAGAATATGTTTTCTACCAGAGGAGAAACAGAATGTATGAGCTTCAGTTAAAGAATGCTATGGAACTCAACAGGAAACGTAAGAGACTAGGTGGACATTAGATTTTTACATATAGTAAAATGGGTTTCTTCAGTAGTATTGGAAACTTCTTCAGAAGAGTTGGAAGAGGTATATGGAATGGAATAAAATCTGTCGGAAAAGGAATTTGGAACGGAGTCAAAATATTGGTAAAAGAGTAGGTCAGTTTGTTGGTATTATACCTAAAGACCCTGAACCAGAAGAACAAGCTCCTGTTATACAACAGCCTGAACCTGCACCACAGTCTAGTTGGCAACCAAATCCAACACCTCAACCGTATTAAAAAATTATATTTTTACCGTTCGATAGTAGTTGTATATGAAACTAAGTTCTAAGTAAAACGCATGGTATAATGGAATTATTCTTTTTCTTCCATCTGTAGTAAACCATACTTGAAAGTCTGAAATACTTCCACTTGGTGGTTCGTATAACTTTGTAGGTTTTTCGTAAAAGTCATTTGCCAAGCATAAGAAAGAGTTTTGGCGCCAGAAAATGAAGCATGAACAATAATAGCATCTTGGTCGAAAATATTTTCATATGTTCCATTAGGGTTTTCGACTTCATAAAAGTCCGGGTGTACTGGATATGCTGCAGGCTGATTTAACATCCTCATAAATCTATACCATGCCAAGTTGTTTATTTTGTAGAAATATAAACGTTTTCTCCAAGGTCTTCTATTTTATTGATTTTAACAGTTGCATTTTTCCTGTCATAAATAATATCGAGATGGTATTCTCCTTCGTCAATGTTATACTGGTTTGCATATTCGATATAGATATCGTTTATTTTTTCTTGAAAAGCTTGAAGAGTTGTTTCTAAATTTAAGCAAACTAACTTGTAAAAGTTTTCCCTGTTCAAATTTCTCATACATACGTTTTTCTTTGTTATATATCGAACTTCAAAACCGACCGTAAATGGGAAACCATGTATGGCTTCTGAAATGAACTTCATTCTACGAAAGCCAATAGCTTTTGTGACAGATGGGTCTCTTAACCATCTTAATGGGTAGTCAAAACGATAGCCTTCATGCTTTACGGTCTCTGTCTCAAACTTTTGACCGACATTAGTAAAAAGTTCATCTAATGGTTTAGTTGTAGCAACTCTTGAATTTTCTTTTTCTATTGAAAGCATATTTTATCTAGAATAAAAATGTCGAAAGATATTGCTTCCATAAGAGAAATACAACACAACCGACAACTCATTATGCAAGCTCTAAATAAGAATACAACAAACTTTTCAAACTATTCTAAGATATCTGAGTCATTGAAAGAAGGAAACTTAAAACTGACATTAAACCCAATGACAGATGAGTTTCTGTTTCAAGACAATAAGAACCATACTGTCTGTATAAATCCAACAAAAGGAACTTTAAACGAGAAACCTATAAATGAACTTCTTTTGAAAGCAGATGTTGACAACAAAGCTGACAAAGAATATGTAGACGATGCAATAGCAAAAGAAGAAGAAAGAGCTAACAATGCTTATGCAACAAAAGAACATACTCATCCTGAACTAGCAGACAAAACATATGTTGACAATAAAATGTCAAGTGAAGTGACAAGAGCTGAAAACGAATATTCTAAAAAGACTCATATACATTCTATATCTGAAATAACAGACTTAAACGTTAGCCTTGAAAAGAAAGCGGATAAGGAATATGTGGCTAGTAAGTTAGAGAAGAAAGCAGATAAGGAATATGTGGATGAAAAAGATAAAGAAATTATAGAAAGGGCTGAATGGTATCATGAATGGACATCGAAGATTTTAAAAACTAAAGCTGATACAGGATGGGTTTCAGGATGTTTAGACCTTAAAGCAGATAAAACTTATGTTAACGATGAGTTAGAGAAGAAAGCAAATAAGAACCATACACATACAAGTTTTACAACTGTTAGAGCAGACGACATAATACTGAACTTTGACCTTGGTTCAAGTGCACCTTTAGAGAATCCGAGTACAAGCGTAAAAGATACACTAAACAGTTTAGATAACAGTTGCAGGAATATCGAAGATCATGCCAGAAACTTTGAAGCATATGAACTACCAGCAATGTTAGATAAAAAGGCTGACAAAACAGAGCTTCAAACATTAAAGACTGAAATACTTCAAACATTATATCCTACAGGCTCTATTTATACGTCAATGAACTCTACCAGACCAGAAGTAGTACTTGGTTTTGGAACTTGGACTCAAATAGTCGACAGGTTTTTGTATTGTGCAAACTCTTCAAAGGAAACAGGTGGAAGTAAAACGATTTCAGGTGAAAATTTACCTGCACACAGTCACTACATAGATTTAAGTACATCTCAAGCAGGTTGGCATAAGCATAGATATTGGGATTGGTCAGCAATGACAAAAGGTAAAGGATATGATGTTAAAGACAACGTTAAGTTTGCTATAAATTGTTACTGGAGTAACACTGAGGGAGGAGGAAACCATACACATCGCGTTTCAGGATATACGCAAACAACGGGACAAAGTAAAGAATACATGCCACCTTACATAACAGTTTACGCATGGTATAGAAATGCTTAGTCGTCATTTTCAACTTCTTTAGCATATTCGTCAGGAGTTGTCTTATATTTGTTAGGAACTGTCTTTGAAAGTATACCACCTTGAACTTTGACAAGTTTGAAACGAGGTCTGACAATAGTAGTTTTATCTTCTGCTTGCAGTGTGTACATTTTGCCATGTTTGCCTAAAACTTCATAATATTCTCTTGTATACTTTCTTCTATTTTTACGAACACGAATGTGAGTACCTGTCGGGTTCCCATTGTTGTCATAGTCAATAGTATTTTCATATGGGTCGCGTTTAGGTATTTCTATTTTACTTTGTCACCTTTCTGAAGTTTGAAGCCCGGCATTCTTTCTTGTTTGTCTCTTTTGACTAAATTATTAAATATATAGTCTTTCTCTAAGTCAGGGTTGTTTTTCATTTCTTCGGGGGAGTGGTTTCCCAAACTTTTTGTTTACGGCTATTGTAAATATTTAAAACCTGTCTCATCTTTGCCATGGAGAAGTGTCTATATTTGTCGTCATATGACATTTCATTTGCTTCACCACCTTGTGGTTGGTTTAAGTCTCTTAACATTTTTATACAACCGTCAATGACACCAAGAGCAGAATGGTTTTGGTCGACAATGAAATATTGGTTTACATTTTTTGAACGCAGATAGTTTTTTACATCATCTGATTGAAAGAACTTTCACAGTCAGATGTCAGTTTTGTTGGATGGTATTTGTCAACGAATATTGTCAAAGCAGTTTTCACATCTAAAATATTTTTGGACCATAATGGTATGGCTTCACAGTATCTTGTGTTTTGACCGACAAATATTAGCCAGTATGGTGGTCCATCTGTTCTAACTCTCGGAATGTTTTCCAAGATATCCATAAACCAAGCATTTGGTGTTGAAACTAAAGATTTTACCATGAGTGCTTTCTTTGTCGCTTTAGAAACATAGGGGTCCTTGTTTGGATTCGTCATTTTTTAACCCATAAGAAATGGGTTTATTTGGCGCATTAGCAGGAGTTGCATCCAGATTTTTACCCGCAGTGGAACAATAGCCAGAGGTGCATTTGGAATTGGAAAGAAGATTTTGAGTACATTAGGTATACTTAAAGAGAAAGCACAACCTATTATACAAACTGTACAGAAAGGTTGGGATGTAGCACGAGATGCAACAAATCTTATTCCAAATCCTGAAACAAGAGGAAAAGTTCAAGGATGGATGGACAATGTAGGAAGACAAGCAGGAAACTATTATAACAAAGCAAATGACTACTATAACCAAGCAGGACACTATATGAACCAAGGTGAAAGATTCTTTAACAGAGGATATAACCATGCACAACAGTGGGTAAACAATAACCAACCTCAACCGCCTCAAACGTGGGGAATGTAAAGTTTTTATTGATTGAATGAAATGAACAATGCAGCATTGAGACAAATAAGTTCAAGATGGATTTGTCGGCTTCCAGCAGTTACACCACGTGTTTGTCAAGTTTCTTCCTATACCTCAGGAAGTTTTAGACCGACTTAAAAAACAACAACAACCAGTTGAAAACAAACCAAACTAAAATTTTTACTGAGATGAAATGACCGAAGAAGTTGAAACGGTAGATTTGACACCACAAAACAAAAAGTTCAGAACCATTGTCAAAACCTGTCAAAGAACTTACAGATGAAGAGAAAAATTCAATAATAGAAAGTGCCAGGTCTGGAAATACAAACCCTAACTACAAAGTCACTTTTCATAAAAATGGAACGGCTAGTATCTCAAAAAAGAAACAGACTCTCACAAATAAAATATTGAAGTCTGAAGGAGCTTTCGAGACAACAGATGGAAAAGTTTACTTCACTGACCAACAGTTCATTATAGAACATCTCATTGACTTAGAGTCGAAATATATTCTAAACTTTACAACAACACAAAAAGTTGAAAGGAAAACAAAAACAATGGCATATGATATTTATGAAGATGTTGACGACACAACTGTTCCTGCAAGTGAAGTAAAGTCAGAGAAACCGAAAGTGACGAAAAAACCGATAGAAGAAGAAAAACCAAAAACTGAAGATAAACCAAAACCAAAGTTTAGTTTGGAAACTAAACCAAGTCAACCTTCATTAGCTGGTATGGTTGGCGTCAAAGACTTATGGCAGCAGCGGTTTATGTAAAGTAAAGAAAAAAAATATTTTTTTATTTTTATAAAAATGCCCCCATATAGAATGGATAGAAAATCTGCTAGAATAAAAGCAGAGTTGCAAAGATATGGTTGGAGAGTTTCGAAGAATTTTAAATATAGGAAGGGAAGACCCATAAAAGTCTATGACAAACTGGCTGGTCTTCGCTACGAAATGGATTTGGAAAACAGCACGTGCAAATTATCCAAACAGACTAGAGAGGTTAGAAGAAGAACGTCTTATGGACATGCCTTTCGATGTTAGTGAACCTCAAGTTGAAGGAAACTTGTTTGTTAGATGAGAAATATGAAATTCACTGTTGTGAGTCATTTGAAGTCAGAAACAAAAAGACAAAAAGAGTTTTAAGCGAATGGGAGCGAAATTGACGGATATGCTATTATGAAATGGGTGGAAAACACTATCTTAAACAGTTGTCATTGCAACTCATTTTATACTGAATCCTAACAATTTACCTTTTGTAGACCATATAAACCATATAAGAAACGACAATAGACTTGAAAACTTACTCACTCGTTCTGAAAACAATAAGAACAAAGGCAAATTTGGAGATATGTATTCGAATTTGTCGACGAACTAGAAGATGAAACAATTGAAATTACAGACTATGGCAAAGACTACGTTTGAGTTTACTACTATAGCGAAGAACAAGACTCTTTCTACTTTATACCGGGCGTAAACTATAGGAAATTACAAGTAATATTTTACTAAGGCGGCTATGCTTATGTAAACACTAGAGATACAGATGGAAAATACGTTCAAATACTTCTTAACAAATTCAAGAAGCTATATGGCATACCATTTTAAAACAATATATTTTTACATATATTAAATGCTTAGGTTGAAAAACAAAGAACAAAAGTAGCAGATACAAAACCGTTAAACTATATCTTTACAAATGCTGGTAGGACTATTTCAGATGAAGAAATTTCATCCCGAGCATACAGGTTGACTATCCAATTCGTTGGCTTCAAATCCTTCAGATGCAAAGGCAATAGGATTTAGAAGAGTTTGTTTTCAAATAGAACTAACGCATTTAGTTTCGCAGTAATTTTCATGGGCAGTATAAGGTCATTTCAAATAGACAAATTTGACGAAATGAGAATCTTTACAGTTCGTTCAGACGAAAATCTTGAGAAAACTCTAAATGACTTTCAAACTCAAATGAACAAATTTATTGGAATTTCAAGAAAAATACGACTCTTTACTAATGGAACATACTATCTGAACACTAGAATAATGACAAGATGAACTCCACCGTTTCATTTCAAAAGATTGAAATTACCCTCCAAAGATACAGAGTTTTATTTTGGAAAGTAGACAAACGTTCTTGGGCACAAATTTCTTCGGTTACTAACAGAACGACCATTACCACCAGATGGTCATTTAAATTATACTTCCACCACGCAGCGATTGACAGTTTATAGAAACGTGTTTGACCCTCAAAATTTATGTTCATGCAAGTTTCAGTTCAAGAGCACAATAGTTTTTATGTATTGGTAAGGACCTTTATGACTTTGTTCTAAATCCTTCAAATTCTACCGAACCACGCTAGCTACAGTTTCTCTGACTTTCATTTTGGTTCACAACAAATGGTGTGTCAACATATTATTCATGTGTACTATGACTTTATCTCGAATTGTCTTCATATTAAACTACGGAAAGTGCTGAAAAAGTATTGAAAAATAATGTTTATGTTAGCATGTTTTAGATCTAACACGTTTCCTAACCACTTTTCTAACATCGTAGAAAAACTCATTGAAAACAATTTATTTTTGACACTTCACAAAAAACATAAAAAAGTGAAGTTAAACGTTAAGGTTTACTGAACGGTTGGATTCGCCTTCACAGGTTAGTTTAGAACGGCTGACCCGAAGAAAGGAAGGAACAGACTGAATTCCAATTTCATATGGGGTAGGGGTTCTCCTTTGTTTGGTATTTTCATCAAGGACGTTTGTTTAGGAACTTAAACAAGAGCTTCTCTTTGGCGTCCCTTATGTCGTCGAAAGGAGTGTTTTCTGGATTTGAATTGGAATTCCGGTCGAAGTCTCGAGCTGAAGTGTAGACCTTCCAGAAATACTGGTTGAACTTACCTTGGGCCTCCAAATGACCTGCGCAAGTAGTCCTTTACGCAGTCGTTAATTTTAAATTAGGTAAATTGCCTCGTTCAATCCTTCTGGCATTCCGAGTCACTTCATCCACTAGGAAATATTCCCGGACAACTCGGATAAAATTTTCTTCCGACAGAAAAAATTTTTGCTGTCCGACAGGAAGAACTCTTCAGTTAGTCCGTCCGAAAACCATTTCAAATTTTCGAAAATTTGAGACTTTTTGGTGCCGAATCTCAGAAAAAGTTTTTCCTTCCAACAGGAAAAAATTTTCCTTATCTAACGACAGCAAAAGTTCTTCCTTCCGACAGAAACAGTTTCTTCCTCCGACAGCGAAAAGTTCTTCCTTCGCACAGGACACAAACGAATGTCGACGTCCCACCAGCCCAGTCCTATTCCAAACCAGAGGAACCTAAAGAACCATAACAGTCCCCTCAGTTCCAGCAAGTACCTCCGAAGTTACTAACATCTCTTCTTCTGGT